>NC_047110.1:108875423-109073259 GCF_902500255.1 Thalassophryne amazonica | reverse complement strand
ATGGGAACCCCCCAGCAGTCTAAGTCTATAGCAGCATAACTAAGGGATGGTTCAGGGTCACCTGATCCAGCCCTAACTATACGCTTTAGCAAAAAGGAAAGTTGTAAGCCTAATCTTAAAAGTAGAGAGGGTGTCTGTCTCCCTGATCTGAATTGGGAGCTGGTTCCACAGGAGAGGAGCCTGAAAGCTGAAGGCTCTGCCTCCCATTCTACTCTTACAAACCCTAGGAACTACAAGTAAGCCTGCAGTCTGAGAGCGAAGCGCTCTATTGGGGTGATATGGTACTAAGAGGTCCCTAAGATAAGATGGGACCTGATTATTCAAAACCTTATAAGTAAGAAGAAGAAATTTAAATTCTATTCTAGAATTAACAGGAAGCCAATGAAGAGAGGCCAATATGGGTGAGATATGCTCTCTCCTTCTAGTCCCTGTTAGTACTCTAGCTGCAGCATTTTGAATTAACTGAAGGCTTTTCAGGGAACTTTTAGGACAACCTGATAATAATGAATTACAATAGTCCAGCCTAGAGGAAATAAATGCATGAAGCTTCTGGGGAAAACCTGGTCTTGTTAGGAGAGACGGCATCCATCCCACTTTAGATGGAGCAGCTCTCATTTCTAGAAATCTGGCCAATTTTCTTGGATCCTCCAAACTGTGACTGTCCAGCGTTGGAACCAGGAGGCAGAGCTGTGGTCTTATACACCTCTCTGCAGCTTCTCTCCCCCTGCCATCCCCTCGTTGCCCCATCCCCGTAGAGACGGTGCCTGCTCCCAGACCACCAATAACCAGCAAAAATCTATTTAAGCATAAAAATTCAAAAAGAAAAAATAATATAGCACCTTCAATTGCACCACAGACTAAAACAGTTAAATGTGGTCTATTAAACATTAGGTCTCTCTCTTCTAAGTCCCTGTTGGTAAATGATATAATAATTGATCAACATATTGATTTATTCTGCCTTACAGAAACCTGGTTACAGCAGGATGAATATGTTAGTTTAAATGAGTCAACACCCCCGAGTCACACTAACTGTCAGAATGCTCGTAGCACGGGCCGAGGCGGAGGATTAGCAGCAATCTTCCATTCCAGCTTATTAATTAATCAAAAACCTAGACAGAGCTTTAATTCATTTGAAAGCTTGTCTCTTAGTCTTGTCCATCCAAATTGGAAGTCCCAAAAACCAGGTTTATTTGTTATTATCTATCGTCCACCTGGTCGTTACTGTGAGTTTCTCTGTGAATTTTCAGACCTTTTGTCTGACTTAGTGCTTAGCTCAGATAAGATAATTATAGTGGGCGATTTTAATATCCACACAGATGCTGAGAATGACAGCCTCAACACTGCATTTAATCTATTATTAGACTCTATCGGCTTTGCTCAAAAAGTAAATGAGTCCACCCACCACTTTAATCATATCTTAGATCTTGTTCTGACTTATGGTATGGAAATAGAAGACTTAACAGTATTCCCTGAAAACTCCCTTCTGTCTGATCATTTTTTAATAACATTTACATTTACCCTGATGGACTACCCTGCAGTGGGGAATAAGTTTCATTACACTAGAAGTCTTTCAGAAAGCGCTGTAACTAGGTTTAAGGATATGATTCCTTCGTTATGTTCTCTAATGCCATATACCAACACAGAGCAGAGTAGCTACCTAAACTCTGTAAGGGAGTTAGAGTATCTCGTCAATAGTTTTACATCCTCTTTGAAGACAACTTTGGATGCTGTAGCTCCTCTGAAAAAGAGAGCTTTAAATCAGAAGTGTCTGACTCCGTGGTATAACTCACAAACTCGTAGCTTAAAGCAGATAACCCGTAAGTTGGAGAGGAAATGGCGTCTCACTAATTTAGAAGATCTTCACTTAGCCTGGAAAAAGAGTTTGTTGCTCTATAAAAAAGCCCTCCGTAAAGCTAGGACATCTTTCTACTCATCACTAATTGAAGAAAATAAGAATAACCTCAGGTTTCTTTTCAGCACTGTAGCTAGGCTGACAAAGAGTCAGAGCTCTATTGAGTTGAGTATTCCATTAACTTTAACTAGTAATGACTTCATGACTTTCTTTGCTAACAAAATTTTGACTATTAGAGAAAAAATTACTCATAACCATCCCAAAGATGTATCGTTATCTTTGGCTGCTTTCAGTGATGCCGGTATTTGGTTAGACTCTTTCTCTCCGGTTGTTCTGTCTGAGTTATTTTCATTGGTTGCTTCGTCCAAACCATCGGCATGTTTATTAGACCCCATTCCTGCCAGGCTGCTCAAGGAAGTCCTACCATTATTTAATGCTTCAATCTTAAATATGATCAATCTGTCTTTGTTAGTTGGTTATGTACCACAGGCCTTTAAGGTGGCAGTAATTAAACCATTACTTAAAAAGCCATCACTTGACCCAGCTATCTTAGCTAATTATAGGCCAATTTCCAACCTTCCTTTTCTCTCAAAGATTCTTGAGAGGGTAGTTGTAAAACAGCTAACTGATCACCTGCAGAGGAATGGTCTATTTGAAGAGTTTCAGTCAGGTTTTAGAATTCATCATAGTACAGAAACAGCATTAGTGAAGGTTACAAATGATCTTCTTATGGCTTCGGACAGTGGACTTATCTCTGTGCTTGTTCTGTTGGACCTCAGTGCTGCTTTTGATACTGTTGACCATAAAATTTTATTACAGAGATTAGAGCATGTCATAGGTATTAAAGGCACTGCGCTGCGGTGGTTTGAATCATATTTGTCTAATAGATTACAGTTTGTTCATGTAAATGGGGAATCTTCTTCACAGACTAAAGTTAATTATGGAGTTCCACAAGGTTCTGTGCTAGGACCAATTTTATTCACTTTATACATGCTTCCCTTAGGCAGTATTATTAGACGGTATTGCTTAAATTTTCATTGTTACGCAGATGATACCCAGCTTTATCTATCCATGAAGCCAGAGGATACACACCAATTAGCTAAACTGCAGGATTGTCTTACAGACATAAAGACATGGATGACCTCTAATTTCCTGCTTTTAAACTCAGATAAAACTGAAGTTATTGTACTTGGCCCCACAAATCTTAGAAGCATGGTGTCTAACCAGATCGTTACTCTGGATGGCATTTCCCTGATCTCTAGTAATACTGTGAGAAATCTTGGAGTCATTTTTGATCAGGATATGTCATTCAAAGCGCATATTAAACAAATATGTAGGACTGCCTTTTTGCATTTACGCAATATCTCTAAAATCAGAAAGGTCTTGTCTCAGAGTGATGCTGAAAAACTAATTCATGCATTTATTTCCTCTAGGCTGGACTATTGTAATTCATTATTATCAGGTTGTCCTAAAAGTTCCCTAAAAAGCCTTCAGTTGGTTCAGAATGCTGCAGCTAGAGTACTGACGGGGACTAGCAGGAGAGAGCATATCTCACCCGTGTTGGCCTCTCTTCATTGGCTTCCTGTTAATTCTAGAATAGAATTTAAAATTCTTCTTCTTACTTATAAGGTTTTGAATAATCAGGTCCCATCTTATCTTAGGGACCTCGTAGTAACATATTACCCCATTAGAGCGCTTCGCTCTCAGACTGCGGGCTTACTTGTAGTTCCTAGGGTTTGTAAGAGTAGAATGGGAGGCAGAGCCTTCAGCTTTCAGGCTCCTCTCCTGTGGAACCAGCTCCCAATTCAGATCAGGGAGACAGATACCCTCTCTACTTTTAAGATTAGGCTTAAAACTTTCCTTTTCGCTAAGGCTTATAGTTAGGGCTGGATCGGGTGACCCTGGACCATCCCTTGGTTATGCTGCTTTAGACAAGGATTGTGGGGGGGTTCCCATGATGCACTGTTTCTTTCTCTTTTTGCTCCGTATGCATCACTCTGCATTTAATCATTAGTGATCGATCTCTGCCCCCCTTCACAGCATGTCTTTTTCCTGGTTTTTTCCCTCAGCCCCAACCAGTGTCAGCAGAAGACTGCCCCTCCCTGAGCCTGGTTCTGCTGGAGGTTTCTTCCTGTTAAAAGGGAGTTTTTCCTTCCCACTGTTGCCAAGTGCTTGCTCATAGGGGGTCGTTTTGACCGTTGGGGTTTTTCATAATTATTGTATGGCCTTGCCTTGCAATATGGAGCACCTTGGGGCAACTGTTTGTTGTGATTTGGCACTATATAAGAAAAAAGTTGATTGATTGATTGATTGAATTAGTTTTTCAGCATCACTCTGAGACAAGACCTTTCTAATTTTAGAGATATTGCGCAAATGTAAAAAAGTAGTCATACATATTTGCTTAATATGCGCACTGAAGGACATATCCTGATCAAAAATGAGTCCAAGATTTCTCACAGTATTACTAGAGGTCAGGGTAATGCCATCCAGAGTAAGGATCTGGTTAGACACCATGTTTCTAAGATTTGTGGAGCCAAGTACAATAACTTCAGTTTTATCTCAATTTAAAAGCAGGAAATTAGAGGTCATCCATGTCTTTATGTCTGTAAGACAATCCTGCAGTTTAACTAATTGGTGTGTGTCCTCTGGCTTCATGGATAGATAAAGCTGGGTATCATCTGCGTAACAATGAAAATTTAAGCAATGCTTTCTAATAATACTGCCTAAGGGAAGCATGTATAAAGTTAATAAAATTGGTCCTAGCACAGAACCTTGTGGAACTCCATAATTAACCTTAGTCTGTGAAGAAGACTCTCCATTTAC
Source organism: Thalassophryne amazonica (assembly GCF_902500255.1). Classification (NCBI taxonomy): domain Eukaryota; kingdom Metazoa; phylum Chordata; class Actinopteri; order Batrachoidiformes; family Batrachoididae; genus Thalassophryne; species Thalassophryne amazonica. The sequence goes on along the minus strand of NC_047110.1, from coordinate 109,068,584 downwards.
ATGAACAAATTGTAATCTATTTGATAGATATGATTCAAACCACCGCAGCGCAGTGCCTTTAATACCTATGGCATGCTCTAATCTCTGTAATAAAATTTTATGGTCAACAGTATCAAAAGCAGCACTGAGGTCTAACAGGACAAGCACAGAGATGAGTCCACTGTCTGAGGCCATAAGAAGATCATTTGTAACCTTCACTAATGCTGTTTCTGTACTATGATGAATTCTGAAACCTGACTGAAACTCTTCAAATAGACCATTCCTCTGCAGATGATCAGTTAGCTGTTTTACAACTACCCTTTCAAGAATTTTTGAGAGAAAAGGAAGGTTGGAGATTGGCCTATAATTAGCTAAGATAGCTGGGTCAAGTGATGGCTTTTTAAGTAATGGTTTAATTACTGTCACCTTAAAAGCCTGTGGTACATAGCCAACTAATAAAGATAGATTGATCATATTAAGATCTAAGCATTAATTAATGGTAGGGCTTCCTTGAGCAGCCTGGTAGGAATGGGGTCTAATAGACATGTTGATGGTTTGGAGGAAGTGACAAATGAAAATAACTCAGACAGAACAATCGAAGAGAAAGAGTCTAACCAAATACCAGCATTACTGAAAGCAGCCAAAGATAACGATATGTCTTTGGGATGGTCATGAGTAATTTTTTCTCTAATAGTTAAAATTTTATTAGCAAAGAACGTCATGAAGTCATTACTAGTTAAAGTTAAAGGAATACTCGGCTCAATAGAGCTCCGACTCTTTGTCAGCCTGGTTACAGTGCTGAAAAGAAACCTGGGGTTGTTCTTATTTTCTTCATTTAGTGATGAGTAGGACGATGTCCTAGCTCTACGGAGGGCTTTTTTTATAGAGCAACAGACTCTTTTTCCAGGCTAAGTGAAGATCTTCTAAATTGGTGAGATGCCATTTCCTCTCCAACTTATGGGTTATCTGCTTTAAGCTGCGAGTTTGAGTTATACCACGGAGTCAGGCACTTCTGATTTAAGGCTCTCTTTCAGAGGAGCTACAGCATCCAAAGTTGTACTCAATGAGGATGTAAAACTATTGACGAGATAATCTATCTCACTCACAGAGTTTAGGTAGCTACTCTGCAGTGTTGGCATTAGAGAACATAAAGAAGGAATCATATTCTTAAACCTAGTTACAGCGCTTTCCGAAAGACTTCTACTGTAATGAAACTTATTCCCCACTGCTGGGTAGTCCATTAAAGTAAATGTAAATGTTATTAAGAAATGATCAGACAGAAGGGGGTTTTCAGGGAATACTGTTAAGTCTTCAATTTCCATACCATAAGTCAAAACAAGATCTAAAGTATGATTAAAGTGGTGGGTGGACTCATTTACATTTTGAGCAAAGCCAATTGAGTCTAATAATAGATTAAATGCAGTGTTGAGGCTGTCATTCTCAGCATCTATGTGGATGTTAAAATTGGCCACTATAATTGTCTTATCTGAGCTAAGCACTAAGTCAGACAAAAGGTCTGAAAATTCACAGAGAAACTCACAGTAATGACCAGGTGGACGATAGATAACAACAAATACAACTGGTTTTTGAGACTTCCAATTTGGATGGACAAGACTAAGAGTCAAGCTTTCAAATGAATTAAAGCTCTGTCTGGGTTTTTGATTAATTAATAAGCTGGAGTGGAAGATTGCTGCTAATCCTCCGCCTCGGCCCGTGCTACGAGCATTCTGACAGTTAGTGTGACTCGGGGGTGTTGACTCATTTAAACTAACATATTCATCCTGCTGTAACCAGGTTTCTGTAAGGCAGAATAAATCAATATGTTTATCAATTATTATATCATTTACTAACAGGGACTTAGAAGAGAGAGACCTAATGTTTAATAGACCACATTTAACTGTTTTAGTCTGTGGTGCAGTTGAAGGTGCTATATTATTTTTTCTTTTTGAATTTTTATGCTTAAATAGATTTTTACTGGTTGTTGGTGGTCTGGGAGCAGGCACCGTCTCTACGGGGATGGGGTAATGGGGGGATGGCAGGGGGAGAGAAGCTGCAGAGAGGTGTGTAAGACTATATTCAATCAACAAAATAGTTACACACACATATCTATCTATCTATCTATATATATATATGTATATTTGTATATGTGTATATATGTATATGTCCTATAGCTCTTGCCAAATTCTATTGTACCTACATTAATGGTAAATGGACACCAGGTGGAGATATTGCTCCATTTCAAGAACCTTGAGTACAGGCTTCTGGGGGACACCAGACTACCAACCTGTTCCTTATACTGGTATGTATGTATGTGTGTGTGTGTGTGTGTGTGTGTGTGTGTGCGTTCCAGACAACATGGAGGCGTTGCTGACACTGGCCGAGCGTCAGTTCATCGTGAAGTACGAGCTGGAGGGCCTGCGGGCTCAGAAGGACCTGAGGATCCCCGGCCTACCTGACGAGGCCATGCTGCATCACCGTGACAACATCTGTGAGTGATGTCATCGTATGTTCACATCGGTCCACTGGCAGCAGCAGCAGCTTGCTGTGACTTTGCTATGACTTCAGTTCAAGATGGTAAACTTGGTGACTGTTGCAGGGCAGAAGCTTGTGAAGGGTGGCATGATTGTGGACATGTTTCCGCTCCATAACCCGGACAAACTGGCGGCTCTGAGTAAGGCCTGGTACTCTGGGAACCATCTGGTTCAGCCGCTAGGTGAGTCTGGTGCAGAAATCACATGACATGTGGTCTAAACCCATTTTTCCATGTTTAAGATGGTTTTGTGTGCAGGTTGATTTTACACCAGATACTTCTGCTGTTTTCTTCAGATTCCATCAATGAATATTTTGGAAGCTCAATCGGTTTCTACTTCAGCTTCCTTGACTTCTACACTTGGTCTCTGCTGCCACCAGCTATACTGGGCCTCATCATCACATATTTTTCAGGTATTTCTTCTGTGATCAAAACATGAACCAACAAGCAGAAGTCATTACGCACAAACCACTGGCGGCTCCACGCGATTTTTATTGGTCGTGGTGGTGGTGGGGGGGTTAGACTGAGGTGGTCAGGGATGGATCCAGAGTGAAAATCTGACATATGCAACTGTATTGGTCCAAACCAGTCTGCATCCAGGCCTGGTGGTGCAGCAGAATTTAGAAATAACTTTGCATTTTGTAAATTTTAGTCACCTGCTACATACAGTCGGTTCTGCTCTCATATAACTTTGTAATTTTCTTTCTGTACACCAGCACAATACAAATGTAAAGAAACACTCAGGATGTTCTTGTGGTGTTGATTTTTAGCTTTAATTCAAGGGGTTTAACAAACATATAAATGGAGTTAGAACCATTTTTATGGGAGGTGATGGTCTAGTGGTAAGCGTTGGGCTTGAGACCAGAGGATCCTCGGTTCAAATCCCAGCCTGGCCAGAAAATCAATAAGGGCCCTTGGGCAAGGTCCTTAATACCCAAGTTTCTTCCGGTGTGTAGTGAGCACCTTGCATGGCAGCACCCTGACAATGGTGTGTGAGTGCGTAAATGGGTGAACGTGAGACATAATTGTAAAGCGATTTGAGCGTTTGATGCAGATTGAAATGCACTATGTAAATGCAGTCCATTTAACCATTTTTATCCACAGCCCTCCATTTTCAGAGGCCATAAGTAATTGGGCAAACTAAATACAAGGACCATTGCTAATGCAAATAATCACTTTTACAACTTGATTTTGTTAGCTAAGTCAGGTGATGGATACATGAACATTTCCAAATCACTGTATATGTCGGACTTCATTTCCATCAATCATTAAGAAATACAAACAATATGGTCCTGCATTGTAAACCTGTCTGGCACATTAAGACTCAGGAGACTACAAACAGTTAAAGATTTAATCCATAATGATATAGTACAGAATCTTTGGGAGTGGCCCCATCACCACGGTGAAGAGGCACGTTGATCTCAAATCCTGCCGTTGTAAGGACCCACTAGTGGCAGTGGCTTGCAACTGCAAGTAGGAGAAAGCTGACTTAGAACTGACTTTTTTAAAGGACATGTCACATCAAAATCATAACAATTTAGATTTAGGCTGTTAGTGACCATAAGCTGATCCACCGGGATTACTTTGTGCACTTCAGTGACCGGTTTCAAAGTATACGGCATTTGCAGCCAACAGCTATGGAGACATCCTAAAACAAAGTACTCGTGAGTACTCGAGTGATTCCGACAAGTGACGTTGCTACTAGAAGCGTCCCATCATGCGCTTCAATAGAATGTAGCTGCTAATGTTAAGAACTGAGGCACAGATTAATTCCAAATTTGACATAAGTGTGATGTCATGTTATGATGACACATTTTTAAGTGATAACTGTTAATTTTGATGGAGTCACGGTAAAAGCTGCAGCTCTGTAAAGGTTTCTGTGCACCTGCACGGCCATTAGTCATAAACGCAGCCTGTCAATAACCATCTCTGCTCCAGGTTCAGCTTTGTCCATGATTAATTATGAGTGTTGTTATCAATAAAATCTAAAAAAATTAATCTGCTGCCAGGGGAAAGCGAGTGTCTCGTCAGCTGCACAGCGTGCATGCACAAACACATTCCAGCTCCAAATTTGCACTCTCTCATAGTAAAAAAAAAAAAAAGAAAGAAAAGAAAAAGAAATCTAGCCACAAAACACAAAAGGGGAACATGCCATGCTCACCGTTGTGTTGTGGATTAATTTTCTTCTTCACATCTGTAAACTTCACACAATCAAAGAAAGGCGCGCACGTGAGATCGTCGGTTGCAGCTTTGCCTCTCTCTCGATAACGGCACATAAATAATGTCCATGAACTCCTGGAAATAATGTATTCTGACTTTTTCCAGTGTAACAAATCCATCTCCATGTCCAGGCAGTCTTTTAAAACAGTGTCAGATGTCCCCATATCCATCTCCACAGCTTCAGTAAACCAGCATCCACACAAACAGCGCGTCTCCACAGGCTCCAAAATCCAACACACTTAAAAAGTTAAGAGTTTCCGGGTGAAGTGTGTCATCTCCTCTCTGTAAATCTGAGCCATCACTTTCAAACGGCAGCACAGAAACTTCGTTTTTGGACAGAGCAGGTTTGTTTTTCTCTCTGTCTGTCAGTCACTGAGATGTTTCTGTTTTGCTAATTAGGATGTCACACGCTGAAAAATTCTGAGAATTTCCGAGTGAAACATTTTCCGGAAATGCACCTGCTAATGCTCAGAGTTAGAGGAATAAAATACGTCAGAGATCACTAATTATTAGCACATGTGTCTAGAGACACTTACAATCATGAGTACTTTTATGTTGTTGTACTAACTGGCACGTTAAAAAACATGTGACATGTCCTTTAAATTACGTATGTTTCCTGTTGGTCCTGAGGTGCTGACTACAAGGACACCCGCTGCTTCTGATTAGAGATACGGCTGTTACCGATGAGGTGGATCAGATGGAAAGTTCTGAGTCTTCCTTGTAGAAACTCTGGTTCAGTGAGTCTCCTGTATTGCACACAGGTGAAGTTCAGAAGGAGATGATGCAGTCATTCTCCAGTTCTCAAGCCACGGGCGGTGATGATGATGATGCTGGTCTTACCATCAGCGGTTACATGATCCAGGCCGTGTTCAGCATGATCTGGTCCACCATCATTATGGAGATGTGGAAGCGCCGCAGCTCCTCCCTCTCCTACCGCTGGGGGACTCTGTACCTGGCTGAGCGCTTTGCCGAGCCCCGTCCTAGTTTCCATGGTAAACTCGGTGTCAACCCAGTCACGGGTCGGATGGAGCCACTGTTTTCTGAATGGGAGAGGGACCTGCGTGTGGCACTCGTGTCACTTCCTGTGGTCGGGTTGTTTTTAGGTGAGACCTGGACTCAGTTTTCAGTTCAAGTACTGAAAGGCAACAAGAGGCACTTTGTGAACTTTTTTCCATTTGTTTCTCCTGCTCGGTCTTGCCGTCTCCTGCAGGGTTGGTCTTACTGGGTATGCTGGGGTTCTACTGGGGAGAAACTCAGGTCCGGCACCTACATAAGGACTGGGACTCTTTGCTGTCTGAGATGTTGCTCTACATGCCCTCCATTCTCCACATCGCCTACACAAACATTCTGGCGACTGTTTACTGCATGGTGGCTCAGACCCTGACTGAGTTTGGTAAGGTCACGCTGGAGTTTTTCAGATTCAGAGCTTTTACCCTATGTCACATAATACTGAGATCCTGATGTTTGCAGAGATTATTTTCATGCACACTTCCAAAGATGTGTATCTGTACAACGTGCAAGGTTGCTCAAAGAACAAGAAGGGCAATCAGAATGTGAAGACCTCCTCTAAGACCAGTAACCAGCACGACTACAGTGTCCATTTCTAGCCACGTATTTGGTACTGCATGGTAATGGCGTGCACCCAAAACAATCCAAGACCACCCAACACCAACATTGGTTGTAGGTGGTCTTGATGACCTTTGGACTAATGGTTCATTGACCTGAGAAGTCCTCAAACCAAAATCTGTTTGCCTGTGGACCTTCAAAGCAGCAGGAATGTTTCTGTACCCTTCCCCAGATACATCTCGACAATGTGAGAAAAGTACTTTTTTAACCATCTGAAGCTGCTGATGTTTTTTTACATTTCCCCGTAGAAAACCACCGAGAGGAATCAGCATTTCAGAACCATCTGACAGCCAAAGTCTTGGTGGTTAGTCTCGTCTCTGAACTTCAGCTCATTCGCTCACGTCACTCAGCACTTTGACTCATTCTGCATTTTTCTCTTGTTTCTTTTAGTTTACTTTCTTCAATTACTTTGCAGTACTCTTCCACATCGCCTTCTGCAAACAGGATATGCCTTTACTTCGAAAGGTAACAGCTGGACTTGACAGATCATAAAGTACTTAAAAGACTTTAATGGCAGGGCCGGATCAATGCACAGGATCAAGCCCAGGGGCCCCACATTACATGGAGCCCCCACAATTTCTCCACAAAAATACTGTGTACAAAATAATAAATACTATGTCATCTAATATAACAAAGAGGTACTTTAAACTACCTGTTAAAGCAAAAATGATAAGCGATCTCTAATGTTTTAGATGGCCTTTCAAAAAGTTAATTAAAATAAATATTTTTCAAATGTTTGATTAAAAAAAAAGCTATTAAACTGGTTGGATGTGTGGATTGCAGTGTAATTTTTATTTTTTATTATTATTTACAATATTAATATTTTATTATTTCATATTTATTATTATTATATTTTATTTGCCTACTATGTGACTGTAATAGTATTTTAAGGGCCAGTAGACAGATGTAAGTCAGGGGCCACTTTAATGTATCAGTCATCAAAAAACATGAATTCCAAATATTAAACAAAACCTATTTGCGCCTTGGAATCAGTCAAAAGAACTAACAAACTAGGGGAGCAACTAACGACTGGTTGTACAATTGATTATTTTCATGATTATTCAGTTATTTTTTTAGGTCTATAAAATAAAATAAAAAATAGTGAAGAATGTGGCTCATTGTTACCCAGAGCCCAATATGATGCCTTGAAATGTATTTTGTCTGCAGCTCAAAGATATTCAGTTTATTGCCAGATAGGCGTAAAACAGCTTGAAAAATAAAATAGAAAATATTAACATTTAAGAAGAATTTGGAGATAGTTTTTTTTAAAGACTTAAATTGATCAACAAAATAGTTGTTGATTAATTTAGTAGTTGTTAAAACCAACAGGTTGGTTACCTGGTGTTCCAACGCAGCCTGTACTCAAAGATCTTGAAATGGATCAATATCTCCACCTGGTGGACAGTGTGTGTATGTATATACGAGGTCTATTAGAAAAGTATCCGACCTTATTTAAAAAAAAACAAAACATATGGATTTGAATCACGTGTGCTTGCGTGAGCCAACCTTGAACTTTCATGCGCATGCGTGATTTTTTTCACGCCTGTCAGTTGCGTCATTCGCCTGTGAGCAGGCTTTGAGTGAGGAGTGGTCCACCCCCTCGGCGGATTTTCATTGTCAGGGAAATGGCTGAGAGACTGCTGCTTTGCTTGATCAAATTTTTTTTAGAAACTGTGAGGCACATCCATGTGGACACCATTCGAGAAATTCAGGTGGTTTTTGGTGAAAATTTTATGGGCTTCAAAGACATTAAGGGATGTTACTGTCACTTTAAGGACGGCCCTCAGCAGCTGTGGGGCGCGCCGCGCTCCAGCTGCCATCGACAGGCTGAACGACCATTTCATTTCTAAACGGATGGCTCTGTGGATCCGTGACCATCGTGTGCACTTTCTCTGGTTATCACAAGAGCTGGACATCACCCATTTTCCTGCAGATTTCACTTTTAACAAGAGATTTTGTCGTGGAAAGCCGAGCGGACGCTTCGCGCGTCATGATGGATTCGCTGCTGGACCGACACAAACCACCTCCGTTTTGGTCTCACAGGACGGCTTTGAGATGGCGTTCAGACAGCTGTCGGTGGTTTTTCAGTCGAGTGATTATCCAAGAAATTGTGGACGAGCCTGGACATGCCAGAATTTGTTCTGTGACGCTTCATCACGGCGTTGCTTTGCGCATCGCGGCACCGCTAGAAGGACAAGCTGGGACATGTCCACCTCTCCACAATTTCTCTGATACTCACTCGACTGGTAAGCACTGAAAGGCATGTCCCAGCTTGTCCTTCTGGCACTCTGAAACGGAGGTGTTCTTTGTCTCGCTTGTCATCGTGACGCGCGAAGCCTCCGCTCCTTTCCATGACAAAAACTCCTCATAACAGTGGAATGTGCCGTTCATTTCCAAACTGGACGCTGTGTTTTATCCGGGACGTCGTCTGGACTAGCACAGGAATTGTGAAAAGACGTGAACATCAGCACTTTTTCGGCAAATTGAGACAGACGTGCGGAGGAATTCCGCGCGTCATGGCGGTGCCGCGATGTGCAAAGCAACGCTGTGATGAAGCGTCACAGAACATGTTCTGGCGCGCCCCACAGCTGCTGAGGGCCGTCTTTAAAGCGACAGTAACATCCCTTAATGTCTTTGAAGCCCATAAAATTTTCACCAAAAACCACCTGAATTTCTCGAATGGTGTCCACATTGATGTGCCTCACAGTTTCTAAAAAAAATTTGATCAAGCAAAGCAGCAGTCTCTCAGCTATTTCCCTGACAATGAAAATCCGCCGAGGGGGTGGACCACTCCTCACTCAAAGCCTGCTCACAGGCGAATGACGCAATTGACAGGCGTGAAAAAAATCATGCATGCGCATGAAGGTTCAAGGTTGGCTCAAGCAAGCACACGTGATTCAAATCCATATGTTTTTTTTTTTTAAATAAGGTCGGATACTTTTCTGATAGACCTCGTATATGTGATGGCTTGTATGTTCATGTGAAATAAAGAAGAGGAAAATAATTCATAATCCATCAATTTGTAGCCTAGTTAGTTTCAGTGTTGCAGCTCAATTAGTGTTAAGGTGAAGGTAAAGGTTAAAAGTCAGATAAGTATTTTTTGTGCCAAAGTCCATCTGCTTTCTGACCCATGATGATATTGTTTAGATGGTACAATGTCAATGAAAAAAAAAAGATTACAATCATCACAATATCTTCCTTTGTTATCACAAAGTCATTGCAGATGTTCCTGGCTGACTAAAGTTCTCTGTGTGTTTGAAGCGTTTGGCGTCTCTGCTGATCATGAGCCAGTTGGTGAACCAGGTGACAGAGGTCGTCATCCCCTTCCTGGTGGACCGGCTTGTCAGCGCCCCCCATAGAAAAGAGACTGAACATGATCCACAGGAAGACAAATTCAGGAACCAGTTCCTGCTGCCCACTTTCCCGGTTCGTGACCTGTGATCATGAGACCTTTGATCTGATCATAAATTAAAAAACAAATAGTTTAGAACAGTTTGAGGATGTTTCCATATGTTGGCTCGTATTCCAGAATGGTCAGATTTTGATCCAATTTCAGAGGGAAGAGAAAAAGTTACTCCGCATGATCACTATTAGTACATTTTATTTATTACATTTATTATGTTTTATTACAAAGATCAATATCACATGTCAGCAATCAGACTCAAAGAACGGAGATCAAAGACAAGTAACCAGGAACAAAGATCAGGCTGACAGGTCAGCAATCAGAATCTTAGATCAGCGGTAAAGATCAAAGCTACATGATTGGGATTAAATTTAGGCAATGAAAGACGAGTAATCGGGAACAAAGATCAGGCTGATAGGTCAGCAATCAGGATCTTAAATCAGTGGTAAAGATCAAAGCTACATGAGTAATCAGGAACAAAGATCAGGCTGACAGGTCAGCAATCAGGATCTTAGATCAGCGGTAAAGATCATAGCTACATGATCGAGATTAAAGTTAGGCAATGAAAGATGAGTAATCGGGAACAAAGATCAGGCTGACAGGTCAGCAATCAGAATCTTAGATCAGCAGTAAAGATCAAAGCTACATGATCGGGATTAAATTTAGGCAATGATAGACGAGTAATCGGGAACAAAGATCAGGCTGACAGGTCAGCAATCAGGATCTTAGATCAGCGGTAAAGATCAAAGCTACATGATCGGGATTAAAGTTAGGCAATGAAAGACGAGCAATCAGGAACAAAGATCAGGCTGATAGGTCAGCAATCAGGATCTTAAATCAGTGGTAAAGATCAAAGCTACATGAGTAATCAGGAACAAAGATCAGGCTGACAGGTCAGCAATCAGGATCTTAGATCAGCGGTAAAGATCATAGCTAAATGATTGAGATTAAAGTTAGGCAATGAAAGATGAGTAATCAGGAACAAAGATCAGGCTGACAGGTCAGCAATCAGAATCTTAGATCAGCGGTAAAGATCAAAGCTACATGATCGGGATTAAATTTAGGCAATGATAGACGAGTAATCGGGAACAAAGATCAGGCTGATAGGTCAGCAATCAGGATCTTAAATCAGTGGTAAAGATCAAAGCTACATGAGTAATCAGGAACAAAGATCAGGCTGACAGGTCAGCAATCAGGATCTTAGATCAGCGGTAAAGATCATAGCTACATGATCGAGATTCAAGTTAGGCAATGAAAGATGAGTAATCAGGAACAAAGATCAGGCTGACAGGTCCGCGATCAGGATCTTAGATCAGCGGTAAAGATCAAAGCTACATGATCGCGGTTAAAGTTAGGCAATGAAAGACGAGTAATCGGGAACAAAGATCAGGCTGATAGGTCAGCAATCAGGATCTTAAATCAGTGGTAAAGATCAAAGCTACATGAGTAATCAGGAACAAAGATCAGGCTGACAGGTCAGCAATCAGGATCTTAGATCAGCGGTAAAGATCATAGCTACATGATCGAGATTAAAGTTAGGCAATGAAAGATGAGTAATCGGGAACAAAGATCAGGCTGACAGGTCAGCAATCAGAATCTTAGATCAGCAGTAAAGATCAAAGCTACATGATCGGGATTAAATTTAGGCAATGATAGACGAGTAATCGGGAACAAAGATCAGGCTGACAGGTCAGCAATCAGGATCTTAGATCAGCGGTAAAGATCAAAGCTACATGATCGGGATTAAAGTTAGGCAATGAAAGACGAGCAATCAGGAACAAAGATCAGGCTGATAGGTCAGCAATCAGGATCTTAAATCAGTGGTAAAGATCAAAGCTACATGAGTAATCAGGAACAAAGATCAGGCTGACAGGTCAGCAATCAGGATCTTAGATCAGCGGTAAAGATCATAGCTAAATGATTGAGATTAAAGTTAGGCAATGAAAGATGAGTAATCAGGAACAAAGATCAGGCTGACAGGTCAGCAATCAGAATCTTAGATCAGCGGTAAAGATCAAAGCTACATGATCGGGATTAAATTTAGGCAATGATAGACGAGTAATCGGGAACAAAGATCAGGCTGATAGGTCAGCAATCAGGATCTTAAATCAGTGGTAAAGATCAAAGCTACATGAGTAATCAGGAACAAAGATCAGGCTGACAGGTCAGCAATCAGGATCTTAGATCAGCGGTAAAGATCATAGCTACATGATCGAGATTCAAGTTAGGCAATGAAAGATGAGTAATCAGGAACAAAGATCAGGCTGACAGGTCCGCGATCAGGATCTTAGATCAGCGGTAAAGATCAAAGCTACATGATCGCGGTTAAAGTTAGGCAATGAAAGACGAGTAATCAGGAACAAAGATCAGGCTGACAGGTCAGCAATCAGGATCTTAGATCAGCGGTAAAGATCAAAGCTACATGATTGGGATTAAAGTTAGGCAATGAAAGACAAGCAATCGGGAACAAAGATCAGGCTGATAGGTCAGCAATCAGGATCTTAAATCAGTGGTAAAGATCAAAGCTACATGAGTAATCAGGAACAAAGATCAGGCTGACAGGTCAGCAATCAGGATCTTAGATCAGCGGTAAAGATCATAGCTACATGATCGAGATTAAAGTTAGGCAATGAAAGACGAGTAATCAGGAACAAAGATCAGGCTGACAGGTCAGCGATCAGGATCTTAGATCAGCGGTAAAGATCAAAGCTACATGATCGCGGTTAAAGTTAGGCAATGAAAGACGAGTAATCAGGAACAAAGATCAGGCTGACAGGTCAGCAATCAGGATCTTAAATCAGTGGTAAAGATCAAAGCTACATGAGTAATCAGGAACAAAGATCAAGCTGACAGGTCAGCAATCAGGATCTTAAATCAGTGGTAAAGATCAAAGCTACATGATCGGGATTAAAGTTAGGCAATGAAAGATGAGCAATCGGGAACAAAGATCAGGCTGATAGGTCAGCAATCAGGATCTTAAATCAGTGGTAAAGATCAAAGCTACATGAGTAATCAGGAACAAAGATCAGGCTGACAGGTCAGCAATCAGGATCTTAGATCAGCGGTAAAGATCATAGCTACATGATCGAGATTAAAGTTAGGCAATGAAAGATGAGTAATCAGGAACAAAGATCAGGCTGACAGGTCAGCGATCAGGATCTTAGATCAGCGGTAAAGATAAAAGCTACATGATCGGGATTAAATTTAGGCAATGATAGACGAGTAATCGGGAACAAAGATCAGGCTGACAGGTCAGCAATCAGGATCTTAGATCAGCGGTAAAGATCAAAGCTACATGATCGGGATTAAAGTTAGGCAATGAAAGACGAGCAATCAGGAACAAAGATCAGGCTGATAGGTCAGCAATCAGGATCTTAAATCAGTGGTAAATATCAAAGCTACATGAGTAATCAGGAACAAAGATCAGGCTGACAGGTCAGCAATCAGGATCTTAGATCAGCGGTAAAGATCATAGCTACATGATCGAGATTAAAGTTAGGCAATGAAAGATGAGTAATCAGGAACAAAGATCAGGCTGACAGGTCAGCGATCAGGATCTTAGATCAGCGGTAAAGATCAAAGCTACATGATCGCGGTTAAAGTTAGGCAATGAAAGACGAGTAATCAGGAACAAAGATCAGGCTGACAGGTCAGCAATCAGGATCTTAGATCAGCGGTAAAGATCAAAGCTACATGATCGGGATTAAAGTTAGGCAATGAAAGACGAGCAATCGGGAACAAAGATCAGGCTGATAGGTCAGCAATCAGGATCTTAAATCAGTGGTAAAGATCAAAGCTACATGAGTAATCAGGAACAAAGATCAGGCTGACAGGTCAGCAATCAGGATCTTAGATCAGCGGTAAAGATCATAGCTACATGATCGAGATTAAAGTTAGGCAATGAAAGACGAGTAATCAGGAACAAAGATCAGGCTGACAGGTCAGCGATCAGGATCTTAGATCAGCGGTAAAGATCAAAGCTACATGATCGCGGTTAAAGTTAGGCAATGAAAGACGAGTAATCAGGAACAAAGTTCAGGCTGACATGTCAGCAATCAGGATCTTAAATCAGTAGTAAAGATCAAAGCTACATGAGTAATCAGGAACAAAGATCAAGCTGACAGGTCAGCAATCAGGATCTTAAATCAGTGGTAAAGATCAAAGCTACATGATCGGGATTAAAGTTAGGCAATGAAAGACGAGCAATCGGGAACAAAGATCAGGCTGATAGGTCAGCAATCAGGAACTTAAATCAGTGGTAACGATCAAAGCTACATGAGTAATCAGGAACAAAGATCAGGCTGACAGGTCAGCGATCAGGATCTTAGATTAGCGGTAAAGATCAAAGCTACATGATCGCGGTTAAAGTTAGGCAATGAAAGACGAGCAATCTGGAACAAAGATCAGGCTGATAGGTCAGCAATCAGGATCTTAAATCAGTGGTAAAGATCAAAGTTACATGAGTAATCAGGAACAAAGATCAGGCTGACAGGTCAGCAATCAGGATCTTAGATCAGCGGTAAAGATCAAAGCTACATGATCACGGTTAAAGTTAGGCAATGAAAGACGAGTAATCAGGAACAAAGATCAGGCTGATAGGTCAGCAATCAGGATCTTAAATCAGTGGTAAAGATCAAAGTTACATGAGTAATCAGGAACAAAGATCAGGCTGACAGGTCAGCAATCAGGATCTTAGATCAGCAGTAAAGATCAAAGCTACATGACCGGGATCAAAGACAGGCAGCACTGTCACCACCTTCCATGTCCACCTGCTGCAGCCACAGCTGATGAGTCATTCCTGGTGTTTCCTGGCTTTTGATTGGCAGAGCACACCTGGATTAGATAATCAGCAGTGGGCGGAGCACAGAGAGTTCTAAAATAAGTGTAACAGGATTGGTGACCCTTGACATCTGCCCTCAGGGAAACATCATCAGCTCCTAAAGCTGGAGAGAACAGCGAGTGTTTGTTGACGGAGCGGCGTGTGCAGATCGTGTTTGTTTTGTTTGTTTTAGGGGCTGTTTGCTGAGTACATTGAGCTCCTGGTGCAGTTCGGTTACCTGAGTCTTTTCTCCTGCGTCTACCCTCTGACCGCCGTGCTGCTGCTCATCAACAACCTGACCGAGATCCGATCCGACGCCTACAAGATCTGCAAGCTCTTCCGCAAACCCTTCTGCCCCCCGGTGGCTAACATGGGTGTCTGGCAGGTCGGTCGAAATGACATCTGCACAAACGCCGCTCGGCCTGACGCAGCGTCACCGTAAGACGCTGCCAAGGTGCTCTTGAGCAAACGCGCTGCTGAGCTGTGTGGTGTCGGGGTCGGTGACCCGGTGTACCTCTTTGTGTTTCAGGTCGCCTTCGAGGTCCTCAGCTTCGTCTCCGTCATCTCCAACTGTTGGCTGCTGCTGCTGTCGCCATTGTTACATGAGCAGGTCCAGGAGGGCGGGGTCAGCCCTACAAACACTCTGCTATTGGCTGTTTTGATTGAGGTAGGCGGGAAGAGGTGTGAAGGTTGACTGGTGTGAAAGTTCGTTCCTTGTAGCCTGACGTTGTGCGCCCGCCTTCTCTCCCTGCTCCTTTGCAGCATTTGCTGATCCTGGTCAAGGTGTTGCTGGCGGTTCTGATTCCAGATGAACCGGACTGGATCAGGAAAAAGATGGAGCATATCGAGTTCATGTCCATGCAGGCGCTGAGACAGCAGGTTGACGACGCACCGACACCACGGCACCGTGTTGTTGTTTTTTAATGCATTTACTGAAACCTCTTCTCTTGCAGAAGGTGCTTCCTGAAGAGTCCTGAATCTGCTTTAGTGGGTCCAGGATCTGGTACCACGTGCACAGTGACGTGCACAGCGGCCTTGAGTCTTTGCTCTGTGCCCTGTGCTGCTTTAAGTGTTAACCTATAGACTTCTGCAGCACGGCGCTTCTGCAGCGCACCTTCATATCGCACCGTAAGAGCACGTAGAACTGCAGCATTTTATCGCAGTATTCCACGGCGAGTGGAATGTCTCCATTAATAACACGCAGGATGCCTTTTAATCAGGTTGAGGTTGGATTCTTTAGATGACAAAGTGTTTGGTTTTACTTTCTGAGGCATAAACATGCAGAATACTTGATATGTTTTAATCTTCAGGACTCTTTTACGAAGTGTTTTATGCTGGTTGATGAGCTGCAGTTTGTGTTTGGGTTTGGAGAAAAGCAGTCACAGCGATTGAACAAGAATCAGGTTTTCATTTGAGGAAACATGAGTCACAGCACCTACGCTGTGGTAGAGAGGTCAGTGAGGAAAGGGTCAACAAGGACGGGGTCAATGTCTACCCAGCTAAACACCACAATTCATATTTAGATGGGAATCTGACCTTTGACCTCAGTGACCTTGTCCTTCACCCCAATGATTGACCTTGCTGGCTGGCGATCATCATATGAGCACTAAATTAGGTCTAAACAGTTTCCTTGTGGACCTTCTTCCACATGTCAAGTCTGGCAGAACTCAAAGTACCACAGACATGACCTTGAGCCCAGTGATTGACCTTTGGCTAATTTGACCTTGCTTGGGCAATTCCACAACCCAGTCACTGTACATATCTGTGCCACGCTTGGTGCAAATTGGACTAAAACTCAAAAATCTGACCTTTGACCCAAATTAATGACCATAAGGAAATTTTTACCTCACCTGGAGGAGCTCACCTACATACAGTGGGACAAATAAGTATTTGATCCACTGTATGTGTGCAATACAATTATTTCACATATGTACCCCTTGTACTTGTAGTACTGTGCAAACGTTTTAGGCATGCCAAAGCTATAATAAAAGCAATGTTTGATTGCCCCCCCATCCCCCTTTAAATTGGTATATCAACACAAAATCAAGTGACTATGTGAGTGATTTTTTTTTATTCCATAATAATTATAATAATTTCTTTGTAAGTGTACTGGCCACATGCACTAAGCGCTTGTCCTCCACTCTTGCTGTTTATGAATATTTAATATGTATATGTCATTTAGGTGCTTCAGACTTTTTTCAGTAAAATGGTTCTTGGGAGCATGAGCAAGACTAAAACCTTTCAGCTGCTATGGCGGCTCCGCGCCCCCCAGACTCCCCTAATTACAGCCCTCTTAACCTACTACTTTAAGCATTTTTTTTTTAATGTAGATGTAAATTAATATTCAAACTTTTCAGCTAGTTGACAGTAGGGCTGTACAATATGGCCAAATTATCTTATATTGTCATATCAATATGATATACGATATGACTATGATTTGACACAAAGTGCAGCAACAGTGAAAATGAAACATTCTTAAACAAAACAGTAATAATACCACACTCATTTTGCACTCATAAGGTTAGGATACTGTGCCCTCCAAAAGTATTGGAACACTTGGAATTTCACACATTTTAATTTATTCATGTCATTTCAAGTACAAGCAATACAAAAAATATAAAGAATAAAATTTTCTAAAATTATCTTCCTCAAACTCAAATTGAAAGCAAATCTCTAAAACTTGATAAAACCTGTAAATAATAATCTGTTTTCTTCAGACAAGTCAGGGGATGGAAACATGGATATTTCCAAGTCACTGAATATGTCTTGGACTTTATTTACATCAGTTATGAAGAAATACAAAAGTTTCTTTCACCAAAACACTTACATACACTCACATACTTTCTGTCAAATTGTAGCTGAACTTTCAGGTCTTCTTTTTAAGAGAATCCTCCTCTACACCACTTAGAATAGAATTGGACATATGTGTGTGTGTATGTATGTATGTATATACAAAAATATAAACGCAACACTTTTGGTTTTGCTCCCATTTTGTATGAGATGAACTCAAAGATCTAAAACTTTTTCCACATACACAATATCACCATTTCCCTCAAATATTGTTCACAAACCAGTCGAAATCTGTGATAGTGAGCACTTCTCCTTTGCTGAGATAATCCATCCCACCTCACAGGTGTGCCATATCAAGATGCTGATTAGACACCATGATTAGTGCACAGGTGTGCCTTAGACTGCCCTCAATAAAAGGCCACTCTGAAAGGTGCAGTTTTATCACACAGCACAATGCCACAGATGTCGCAAGATTTGAGGGAGCGTGCAGTTGGCATGCTGACAGCAGGAATGTCAACCAGAGCTGTTGCTCGTGTATTGAATGTTCATGTCTCTACCATAAGCCGTCTCCAAAGTCGTTTCAGAGAATTTGGCAGTACATCCAACCAGCCTCACAACTGCAGACCACGTGTAACCACACCAGCCCAGGACCTCCACATCCAGCATGTTCACCTCCAAGATCGTCTGAGACCAGCCACTCGGACAGCTGCTGAAACAATCGGTTTGCATAACCAAAGAATTTCTGCACAAACTGTCAGAAACTGTCTCAGGGAAGCTCATCTGCATGCTCGTCGTCCTCATCGGGGTCTCGACCTGACGCCAGTTCATCGTCATAACAGACTTGAGTGGGGAAATGCTCACATTCACTGGCATTTGGCACGTTGGAGAGGTGTTCTCTTCACGGATGAATCCCGGTTCACTGTTCAGTGTTGGGAAAGTGTAGGAACACGGACCCACAACAGGGGGCGCAAATGAACGGACAATGGAGGTAGCCAAATAACAACACTTTACTGTTGTGACAAAAAGCACAACAAACACGGCAGATTACAACAATAGACAAGACGTCAATTCACACAATGTGTCGCGTGAGCAGGCTCGAAGATAAGAGACGTCTGTCCAAAGCAGAACCGGAACCACACGATTTCCTCCGCCACCGAACCCCGGGAATACTGGAGCCGCCAAGTCCCGAACTCCCAGGTGGCCACTGCCTCCGCGTGTCGGATCTGGTACTGCTGGCGAGGAACAAAAACAGTTAAAGGTGGGTGCGTGTGCACCCAGCAACCCGTATGGCGGGAAAACCACCTCCTCCTCTCGTCGGAAGAATGTCTGCTATTTCACGCACAAAAATAACAAGGTGTAAATGTTGACAAAAGACAACACAGTCGGCTGAGAACAGTACCTTCAAGGTAGAGCGATATCTCGGCAAAGAGGTGGAGATGTTGTCCTGCTGATATACCACTGCTGATCAGATGATTGGTGACAGCTGTCACCCCTGCTGCTCCTATGAGGCGGCAGCGGCCTCTGGTGCCTGGAGCCCGCACTCCAGACAGGGCGCCCTCTGGTGGTGATGGGCCAGCAATACCTCCTCTTCAGCGGCCCACACAACATTCAGGGCAGATGGCAGACAGCGTGTGTGGCGTCGTGTGGGTGAGCGGTTTTCTGATGTCATTGTTGTGGATCGAGTGGCCCATGGTGGCGGTGGGGTTATGGTATGGGCAGGCGTCTGTTATGGACGAAGAACACAGGTGCACTTTATTGATGGCATTTTGAATGCACAGAGATACTGTGACGAGATCCTGAGGCCCATTGTTGTGCCACACATCCAAGAACATCACCTCATGTTGCAGCAGGATAATGCACGGCCCCATGTTGCAAGGATCTGTACACAATTCTTGGAAGCTGAAAATGTCCCAGTTCTTACATGGGCCGGCATACTCACCGGACATGTCACCCATTGAGCATGTTTGGGATGCTCTGGACCGGCGTATACGACAGCGTGTACCAGTTCCTGCCAATATCCAGCAACTTCGCACAGCCATTGAAGAGGAGTGGACCAACATTCCACAGGCCACAATTGACAACCTGATCAACTCTGTGCGGAGGAGATGTGTTGCACTGCATGAGGCAAATGGTGGTCACACTAGATACTGACTGGTATCCCCCCCAATAAAACAAAACTGCACCTTTCAGAGTGGCCTTTTATTGTGGGCAGTCTAAGGCACACCTGTGCACTAATCATGGTGTCTAATCAGCATCTTGATATGGCACACCTGTGAGGTGGGATGGATTATCTCAGCAAAGGAGAAGTGCTCACTATCACAGATTTAGACTGGTTTGTGAACAATATTTGAGGGAAATGGTGATATTGTGTATGTGGAAAAAGTTTTAGATCTTTGAGTTCATCTCATACAAAATGGGAGCAAAACCAAAAGTGTTGCGTTTATATTTTTGTTGAGTGTATGTCACATATGACAGAATTCAATGGTTGTTGACCTTGTTTGACCTTTACTTTGGAGACAAAGCATTCAACAGTCAAAACTATTCCATTTATTGATCCTTTTATTTCAGCGTGCAAAATATGAAAGAATTTGAACAAACTGTTTTCATTTTATTGATGAAAGTCTGTGCATTTCCACATATGGTTTCCTTTAAATCTCCATTTTCAACTGCATTTTTCTGCATTTCAAAAAAAATTACTTACTGGGTTTTGCATCTGAACTCTTTATATAGTACACATACAACAAAACTTGTCTTCTGCATTTAACCATCCAAATTACAGATAGACACAATCCAACTACTAGGAGCGGTGAACAGCCACAGTCTGGCGCCCAGGGACCAATTCCAGATGTAGGCACTGGCTTGGTCAGGGGCAGAGAAGGGAGCAGACCCAAATAAGACCCTAAATAAGCATATTATTTTATTGTACTTCATTACAAACCTGTATTTTATGTTTTTAATTCATTTATATCAAATTGTAGAGATCTGCTTTCAGTTTGAGTTGAAGGAAGATAACTTTAGATTTATTTATTTATTTGTATTTGAAATGACAAATTAAAATGTGCAAAATACCAAGTGTTCCAATACTTTTGAGTACAGCTGAGAAACACTCTGTGGCATGTCTATTTTTAAGTGAAATGCATAATCCTGGTGTGTATTTTATCCTACTTTGACACACGTGAGGATTTGGTGTGTTGCTCACAGACACTAAAACACTGAGCACCAATTTAGGCTGCCAGTAACCTAAAATGTAAGCTGACTGTAGGTACGAGGAGGATCTATGAAAATTTTCCGTGTGGCCCTTTAAGGACAGAGCAGGTTTCTGAGGTTTTGGACTTGTTGCACTTGTGTCCTGGTGATGATTCTGGCCACAATAAGACAAATGGAGCATGTTGTCATAGAACACATGAAAGCAGCAACAGTCCGTACAATGTGCCAACATTTATTCAGACTTCTACTGAAAGTGATGAGAACGAACCAAAGATCTGCTATTTGCTTTGCTATTAGAAATCTATTTTTAAGTATGCCCTTTTTTAGCTTTATAATAACTCCTAAGTGTTACTGCACTCTTCACTGCTGGCAGATTTCTTTAACGTACTAAATATATGAGTGTGCAGAATTCTATCATTTATAGTGGTGCTGTGTTTTAAGTGTTAATTATAACTTCTTACCACCAGGAGGCGATATCGTCTTTGAGAAAAGCAGGCCCTGGTGGCTGCAACAGTTCTCATGATAAATATAAAGAATATCACGAACATGCACTCGGGACACTGATTATATGTTCATTCTGATCGGCTGTATTGATATTAACAGCAGCTATATGGAAGAACGGTCATGCAACAACTAAAAAAAAAGTTTTATTTTTTTTCCTGTGTGCCATGCAAATGCATGTGTTATAATTAAAGAAAAACATGAAAAATGGTCTTTTTAATTGTTTTGCTTTTCATGAATGGCTGAGCACTGAATTAGGGGTGAGTGGGTGTAGCTTAGAGGACAGGTGCAACAACAGCAACAGTGTGGTCATAGAATGCAGGCCGGGTCCTCATCAGGTCTGGGAACGTGACCTGGAGACACAGCATGCAACAAACACCCCAGAACTGCCCCAGGTCCTGAAAGGCAACCAGGTAGACAACCAGTCCACCCGCTCGCTTTACAGAATAACCATCTATCTGCTTACTAAACTGTTCATTTATGAGAACTCTTGGCAAAACTCTTGTACCTGCATTAATGGTAAATGTCCACCAGGTGGAGATATTCCTCCATTTGAAGAACCTTGTGACGCCACAACGACTAAACTGTTGCTTATACTGCAGCAGATAACTGAAACAATCCTTCACATACTGATACAAGCACCAAATTCAGCACAAATACTCCTTAGACATTACTCTAATGGAAAAAAAAGGACTGGCCACTTGAATTTTCAATAGGGGCCAGGTAGGAGTCAATTGAAGTATTACACAAGGGTCAAAATTTAAAAAAGCTCCAATCATATTGAAAGCTATACCACATTATTTGTCTGATCACAAAGATTCCAAAAAGGTATAGTTTGTACTATCTATGACTGAATTTTATGGAGTTATGGGGTAGAAACTAAGAATGGTGAGAAAGGTCAATTTCAGTTTGTAAAGGGGTCAAAAGTTAAAGTTGCTCCAATTTTAGTAAAAAGTGGTACAAACTATTGGTTGAGGTAATAGGATTATAAATTAATAAATAAATGGAATAGTTTTGACTATGTTGAATGCTTGGTTTGCAAAGTAAATGTCAAACAATGTCGACGTCCATTGGATTCTATGATGTATGACATATGCTACCCCGTAACGTGACAACTGACACATGGTGCAAACTATTCCTTTTTAAAATCCTGTTAACTAATAATTTGCATCACATTTTACAAAAATTGGAGCAACTTTCATTTTTGACCCCTGTACAAACTGAAATTGACCTTTGTCACCATGCTTGCTGTTTTTACCCCATAACTCCAGAACATTCAACCATAGACAGTCCAAACAATACTTTTTTGAAATATTTATGATCAGACGAATAATGTGTTATACTTTTCAATATGATTGAGGCATTTTTAAATTTTGACCCCTGTGTAATTCTTCATTGACACGTTCCTTAAATCATGTTTAAAGACTCATTTTTCCTTGTTTTATCATTATTTTTATTGTGTTATGATGTGTTTTTACTCTTGTGTTCTTTTATGGTTTTGTTTTTTCATTATGTTTTTATATTTCACTTTTCTCTGTTTTTATTATGCTGTGTGAAGCGCCTTAAATGAAATTAATAAATTTTAAGTACCTGGCCACCATATTGGATTTTCAAGTTGCCAGCACTTTTTTCCTCAAATACTGATTAATGAAGAACATTGCTGTCAAATCTGCCAAAACTCATACTTACGTATCTGCTCCACTAATATAGATGTTTAAAAACCAAAGTGAATGGATCCAGCATGTGATGAGAATTGTATGATGAGAATATAAATGATAGTCAAAAAATAAATCTCCATTTAATTTATGCAGTCTTTAAGCCTAAAATCTGTTTTTAATTCATTCTCATAATTGTCATGTTCACTTTTATTGTAATTAGAGATATTTTCAGGTTCCTATTTGTTTGCATGATTAATTATTGTCCAAAACATCAATATGTTTGTTTCCATCAACAGACATGGTTGTTGCTGCGTTTACATTTGACCGGCTGTGTCACACATCAGAGGTGGCATGTTCATATCCGCTGGGAAATACTCAGAAATTAAGGCTTTATTTTAGTCAGTAAGTGCTTTCTGTCTCATCCATACAACAAACAGGCGGGCCGTTTGCATTCATGTGTTTTGGTGGTGTGGCCTTGAAGGTGAAGGTGTGTGTGTGTGTGTGTGTGTGTGTGTGTGTAGTGGGGGGAGTCAGTTCAACCATTTAAATTCTAGCTTTCAGGTATTTACACTCAACAAAAATATAAACGCAACACTTTTGGTTTTGCTCCCATTTTGTATGAGATAAACTCAAAGATCTAAAACTTTTTCCACATACACAATATCACCATTTCCCTCAAATATTGTTCACAAACCAGTCTAAATCTGTGATAGTGAGCACTTCTCCTTTGCTGAGATAATCCATCCCACCTCACAGGTGTGCCATATCAAGATGCTGATTAGACACCATGATTAGTGCACAGGTGTGCCTTAGACTGCCCACAATAAAAGGCCACTCTGAAAGGTGCAGTTTTGTTTTATTGGGGGGGGATACCAGTCAGTATCTGGTGTGACCATCATTTGCCTCATGCAGTGCAACACATCTTCGCATAGAGTTGGTCAAGTTGTCAGTTGTGGCCTGTGGAATGTTGGTCCACTCCTCTTCAATGGCTGTGCGAAGTTGCTGGATATTGGCAGGAACTGGTACACGCTGTCGTATACGCCGGTCCAGAGCATCCCAAACATGCTCAATGGGTGACATGTCCAGTGAGAATTGTGTACAGGTCCTTGCAACATGGGGCCGTGCATTATCCTACTGCAACATGAGGTCATGTTCTTGGATGTATGGCACAACAATGGGCCTCAGGATCTCGTCACGGTATCTCTGTGCATTCAAAATGCCATCAATAAAATGCACCTGTGTTCTTCGTCCATAACAGACGCCTGCCCATACTATAACTCCACCGCCACCATGGGCCACTCGATCCACAACATTGACATCGGAAAACCGCTCACCCACACGACGCCACACACGCTGTCTGCCATCTGCCCTGGACAGTGTGAACCGGGATTCATCCATGAAGAGAACACCTCTCCAATGTGCCAAATGCCAGCGAATGTGAGCATTTGCCCACTCAAGTCGGTTACGACGACGAACTGCAGTCAGGTCGAGACCCCGATGAGGACGATGAGCATGCAGATGAGCTTCCCTGAGACGGTTTCTGACAGTTTGTGCAGAAATTCTTTGGTTATGCAAACCGATTGTTTCAGCAGCTGTCCGAGTGGCTGGTCTCAGACGATCTTGGAGGTGAACATGCTGGATGTGGAGGTCCTGGGCTGGTGTGGTTACACGTGGTCTGCGGTTGTGAGGCTGGTTGGATGTACTGCCAAATTCTCTGAAACGCCTTTGGAGACGGCTTATGGTAGAGAAATGAACATTCAATACACAAGCAACAGCTCTGGTTGACATTCCTGCTGTCAGCATGCCAATTGCACGCTCCCTCAAATCTTGCGACATCTGTGGCATTGTGCTGTGTGATAAAACTGCACCTTTCAGAGTGGCCTTTTATTGTGGGCAGTCTAAGGCACACCTGTGCACTAATCATGGTGTCTAATCAGCATCTTGATATGGCACACCTGTGAGGTGGGATGGATTATCTCAGCAAAGGAGAAGTGCTCACTATCACAGATTTAGACTGGTTTGTGAACAATATTTGAGGGAAATGGTGATATTGTGTATGTGGAAAAAGTTTTAGATCTTAGAGTTCATCTCATACAAAATGGGAGCAAAACCAAAAGTGTTGCGTTTATATTTTTGTTGAGTGTATATACGAGGTTTATTAGAAAACTAACCGGCAGTTTTATAAAAAAAAAAAACTATATGGATTTGAATCACCAGACATGCTTGAACCCTCGTGCGTATGCATGTGTTTTTTCACGCGTCGGTGACGTCATCCGCCTGTGGGCAGGCTTTGAGTGAGCACTGGTCCAGCCCTCTCGGCTGAAATCCTTTGTCTGAGATGCTGCTGGAGACGGCGCGCGTTGCTTTATCAAAATTTTTTCAGGACCTGTGAGGGAAATTCAACTGGTTCTCGGTGAAAAGTTTAACGGCTGATGAGAGATTGTGGAGTTTCTTTCGCTTTAAGGACAGCTTACAAAGCGGATCGGCGCGGCTGTTTCGAGCTGAAAACATCCTAATTTCAGGCTCTGTTCACCCAAGTCGTCGTCAGAGAACAGAGAAGTTTCAGAAGAAGTCGGCATCAGGACTTTATGCGGACATTCCACTGTTAAAGGAGATTTTGTAATGAAAGAACGTGCGCGCAAATTCGCTGAATCGGTTCCGTGACGACACCGCAAATCCGTCTGCGCTGCGACAGGAAAAACACCTCCGTGTTGAAAACCATTTGTAAAATTCAGGCGGCTTTTGATGGCTTTCAACAAGTGAGTATCTGAGAAATTGTTTAACAGCTGGGCATGTTCCAACTTGCCCGTTAAGGTTTCCAATGGAGGTGTTTTTCCTGTCGCGACCCCCCGCGGTCGGGTCCAGCCCGACATGCGAATCTGCCCTCACGTTCTTTCATTACAAAATCTCCTTTAACAGTGGAACGTCCGCATAAACTCCTGATGCCGACTTCTTCTGAAACTTCTCTGTTCTCTGACGATGACCTGGATGAACAGAGCCTGAAATGTGGAAGTTTTCAGCTTGAAACAGCGAGACGTTGTCGCCTCGGAGCGCAGATCGCCATCAGGCGCCGTGGGCCGTCCTTAAAGCGACACTTACAGACCAAAATCTCTCATCAGCCATTAACATTTTTACCGAAAACCAGCTGAATTTATCGAATGGTGTCCACTCAGTTGTGCCTTACAGTTTTTGAAAAAATTTTGATCAAACAAAGCAGCAGTCTCTGAGCTATTCCTAAACAATGAAAAAATCGACGAGAGGGTGGGCCACTCCTCACTCAAAGACTGCCCACAGGCGAATGACGTAACCGACAGGTGTGAAAAAACTCTCGCATGCCCACGAGGGTTCAAGCATGTCTGATGTAATCACACGTGATTCAAATCCATATGGTTTTTGAAAAAAATAATAAGGTCGGATACTTTTCTAATAGACCTTGTATATATATATATATATATATATATATACTTATGTATATATGTGTGTGTGGAATGCCATGTTTTATATCAAAAATAATATTATGATCAGAGAACAGAAAAGGATTAATGTGGGGGCGGGGGGGCATACAGTGGAAGACCTGCATTCCATCAGTACCGAGTGTTAACAGTATGATACAATATGTTAAGACAAGTCACTGGATTAATAGGACTCAATAAATTATAGACATGGTACTATTTATCATCTGGTACTGTACATGGCATATACACAACAGTCTCAGTCTTTTTATAAGAGCTCATAATAACAAGCAGGTTGTGCTTGTTATTATGAGAAATGAGTGCTATTCTGTAGCAGAAGCTGGTTAAAACTTTGAACTTCATACATAATAAAATAAGAAATAATCCAGTCCACGTGCAAGAACATTCAGATTATAGCTTTTAGCTTTACAGTGAAAACTAACATGATCCATAGAGCTTGAAATCAACTTTACTGTAGTAGGCACCTTTTAGAATCCCCCCCCCCCCCCCCCCCAAAAAAAAAAACAAAACTGGCACCCTCTTTGGCTTTTAGTTTTTTTAATTGTTTCATGACATAACAATAACGATTAAGGTGCATTATTAACAGTTAATGCAGTAATAAGCATTAACAAGCAGTGAATTAAGAGTTTACTTTTTTAGTAATCACTAATTCACGGTGTTCATGTTAACTAATGTATTAATTTGTACACCACTTAACTTATAAAGATGCCAAACATCATGAATAAATTAATACTGAAACTGGTTAACTCTTAATTCACCGTTAATTAATGCTTATTACTCCATTAACTAACATGAACACATTACCTATTTCTTAACTGTTCATCAGTATTTGTTTAACTAATGTCCCTTAATGTACTCTAACTGTAAAGTGTTCGTTTATTTTTATGTCATAAAACAATCCAGAAGAAGGCTAAAGTTGCGTTCACGCTATCACAAAAAATAGGTAAATAAATAAATCAAAAAATTGTCCATGTCTCCATTATCGTGACGTGGAGCGATGGTTAGTGTAACACTCACCGAAAATTCCAATTTGTCTAAGTCTGTCCACAGTATTGACCACTAATGAGCGTAGAGTACAACGGTGACCATGCAAACAATGGAGGAGACGCTAACGCTAACAAGAACCAGAATCAGTTTCCAGTTGAGACAAGTAAAACAAACAAACAATTCCCTATGGTTTGCTCTAAAAACTGCTTGAACTTAAATAAGTGCAGCTAATGATGTAGCTAATGCTAGCAATGCAGAAGAAACAACCTATAGCGCCACTGACAGGTCTGGGGTGGTAAAGAGTTGCACAGATCAATGAGGCAGGCAGAGATCACAATAATGTGAACGAACCTAAGGGGTGGGGGGGAGTACTTTTTTAGGAGGCACTGTACACAAACAGATTATAGCTTATTCCTGTAAAAATAGTCGCAGCTTAAAAATCACGGCCCTTTGTGATGTTCCATTATTGTTCCTTCAGAAACACACCTCAGATACTCACTACTTTCTCTCTCCAGCGGCAGCTTGTCTATGCAGCGACAAACAGGCGAGGTGTTGTGCTGGCCGCGTGTTTTTAGTTTAATGCACGCACACGGGGCGCTTTCCACGTGGCTCCTGCACACTAGACGTTTGCACACTGAGGATTTATGTACTTTGTGATGGCAGAAACTCTCGTTGTCAGCCTACAGCACGCGGCAGCAGTTGTACTGTGCCAGCGGCAGGATCTTGGACTTATTGTAGGTCGGGAGGTTGAAGGCCAGAGCTTTCTCACACAGCGGGAACTGGAACAGTCGCTCCCGAAGCTTTAAGCTGTGCCGTTTTCCCATCTCTGCTCTCGAAGTGGCCTCTGGCCCGGATTCTCGAGTCCCCGATGCATTGAGGGGTTGCGATCTCTCCATGAGGAGGTTGTGTCTTTCCTCTTCTTCAGATCTTTCCTCGTTTGCTCCTTTAGTTCCTTCTCTTTCTGCCTCCTTCCCGTTCAGGTTGAATCTGGCAGAAGGAGTGGGGAGGGAGGACACGGGGAAGTGTTGGGAGTTGGACTCTGGGAGTTTGTTGGTGTTGTTGTTGTTGGGTTCTGTCTCCTTAGTTTTACTTCCTGTCAGACTCGGGGAGGCTTCCTGTCCCTGACAGCACTGCACCCCTAAACCCCTCACGGATGATGGCGCTGAACTGAGGGGTTGATGTGAAATCACGTTTCGATGTCCTTCTTCCTCCACCTCCTCTTTCTCCTCACTCATCTCCTCCAGCTCCTCGTGTTCCTCTGTCTCCTTTGCTCCTTCCTGTGGCTCCTCGTGCCACAATGCCGAACCTTCAGGGTCTCTTTCAAACCTGCTCTCCTCCTCCTCTTCCTCCTCCTCCTCCTCCTCCTCCTCACAGATCTGCTGCAGAGCAGGGAGTGTTTTGGCAATAGGTGCCTCCTCAGGAGGAGGTGGGCGGAGGCAGAGGGTCTGACTGTGCTGCACAGCTCCAAGAAAAGCCTGCTGAGGGAGGGGCTTTGCGGCGAGCAGGTCCCCACACTCGGGCAGCCCCAGGCGTGGAGAGCCGGGAGAAAGGGCCCCTGAGAGCCATGGGGGCGGGGCTTCAGGGGTCAGCAGGACGTTATCCAACCCCTGCAGCCAATGATGACCCTCAATCTCCTGAAGCGACGCGCGGCGACACGGCTCCTTCTGGAGCATCCTAGAAATGAGACTGAGGGGAAAAATGATTAAAAAGGTTATTAAAAAACCTGCATGATTTGCCATTTAAGAACTCTGCAAATCTTTTAAGTACAGTTAATCTGCCTCAGATGTTTAAAAATGCGGTGACTGTAGCGCCTCGCCACTGCCACCTAATTTTCCACCTGGATGCGTGACGCCATCACATGGTGTCGTTGACGTCGGAGATCTGATACATTTGTTAGAGAAGACGCCTGTGCAAAAAAAAAAAAAACCTCTTCGGTGTTCATTCATATATTTTGCACGATGACCTCTGATTTGACCTCTGACCTGTGCTGCAAGGAGATGGTCCTCCAAGTTTATTCACTGCGTTTGGTGATTGATATTGAGCTTTGCATTTTGAAGTGAACGTTGATTGATTGAACTTTTCTGCAGAAGGACAGTTCAGCCATTTTGACCTGAGTTTGGCGACAATCAGGCAACTAGTAAAGAAGTTACTGCAGCAACAAGATGTTTAAGAAGTACATTCTGGTGACCTTAAAATTTCACCTCATGACCCCCATATACCAAGTTTACTGACAATCGACAACGTAACTAAACCTTCGATGACTGAGGGACTGACTCTCTGGCTGCACTGTGGGATTTATTTTTAAAAAGGCACAAAAACATGAACTTTCACTTGGTTTAAATAATCATAAAGATGAAATGTGTCACGTGTTTCTTTCTTTATTTTTGTGCTTTTACTCAAAGCATCCTCATCACGAGGCCGAGCGATAACGGTCGTCTGACAGATTTCGGCTCTGAAGCGCAAGATATTGTTGTGTGGGCCGCTGAAGAGGAGGTACTGCTGGCCCACCACCACCAGAGGGCGCCCTGCCTGGAGTGCGGGCTCCAGGCACCAGAGGGCGCTGCCGCATCATGGGAGTAATCTGGGTGACAGCTGTCACCCATCACCAAACACAGCTGTTTCCACTCAGCACCGAGGTATATCAGGAGGACGGCGTCTCCACCTCAGTGCCGAGATATCACCTAAGACCAAGGTAGTATTCTCTGCAGGTATACTTTGCATCATTACTTAAGACTGTCAAAACTGTTTTTCAGGACTGGTGACTACTAAGAACCTTATTCCTTGGATAAGTACTCACCTTCCTGCTGAACTTTGTCAAGAGGTGGAGACGGCTTCTCCCCTCTCTGTAACTGGGTGCGTTCATCCACTCCTGTGTGTTGTTGCTCTCTCCTGCCAGCAGTACCGGATCCGACGAGTGGAGGCAGTGGCCACCTGGGAAGTCGGGACTTGGCGGTTCCAGTATTTCCAGGGTTCGGTGGCAGAGGAGATCTGGGTGGTTCCGGTTCGACTGAGACGGACGTCTCCTACCTTCGAGCCTGCCCACACGACACCAGCGGATTCGACCCTAAATTGTGTTTGTTGTATTACTCTTGCTTGTTCGTTAGTAAATCTTGTTATTTACTTTCTCCATTGTCCGTTCATTGCGCCCCCTGTTGTGGGTCCGTGTTCCAACACTTTCACAACAGGATATCTCGGCCAGCGTCATGGACCCCGAGGGGCGTCAACCGGCTGTTGAACGGCCAATGGAAGACCAAGACGCGGCGGAGGCTTCGGGAGGGGTAATCGGCGAGTTGCAGCGGATCCTCACCGCTTTCACCTCTCGGATCGATTCAATGACCGAGCAATACGTTCTCCTAAACCGCAGGGTGGAGGCTCTCGCCGCACACGTGGAGGCGCGCCCTTCGGGCGCCGCTGCGGCTCTCCCTCCCGAGGACCCTGCGCGTAAAAGTGACGTTCCACTGGTCGTTCAACGGTCCCTTCCTCCGTCCCCAGAAGCATACATAAGCCCTCCAGAACCGTACGGAGGCTGTGTGGAGACGTGCGCGGATTTCCTGATGCAGTGTTCGCTCGTCTTCGCACAGCGTCCCGTGATGTACGTGACTGACGCTAGCAAGGTAGCTTATGTAATAAATCTGCTTCGCGGGGAGGCACGCGCTTGGGCTACAGCGCTCTGGGAGCAGAACTCACGGCTCCTTCATACGTACGTTGGGTTTGTACGGGAGCTCAGAACGGTGTTCGACCATCCCAACAGAGGAGAGTCCGCTTCAACCGCACTACTGTCAATGAGACAGGGGCGTCGGAGCGCAGCTGCCTATGCAGTCGCCTTCCGCATCGCGGCGGCGAGATCCGGCTGGAATAGCACTGCCCTCCGCGCCGCCTTTGTAAACGGACTGTCACTGGTCCTAAAAGAGCATCTGGTGGCGAAGGACGAACCGCGGGACTTAGACGGGCTCATCGATCTAGTCATACGACTCGACAACCGGTTAGAAGAACGCCGTCGGGAACGAGGCGAAGGGCGTGGCCAGGCACGCGTCGTCCCTCTCCCTTCCGGTTCCGATCGAGCACCGCCTTCCCCACGCTCCACAGCCCCTGCACTCCGTGGGGTCACAGCTCCCCCTACTGACGAAGCTAGGGACACGAGTAGGGCAACATTTAGGGCACCAGATGCACAGAGGAAATGGACCCACGGAGCGTGTCTGGTTTGTGGTTCAATAGAGCACCATGTGAGAGACTGCCCCGAGCGGTCAAACGCCAAATGCCCGCCCCTAGAGACTGGGCCAGGGGTGGGTCAAAACATTCACGTGGGACACACCCACATTGCTACACGACTCCCAGTCACGATCCTGTTTGAGGATTCAACCCTGAAGGCCCCAGCACTGGTGGACACGGGCTCTGAGGGGAATCTGCTTGACAGTAGATGGGCCAGGGAGATAGGGCTCCCTCTGGTGGCTCTTACCTCGCCTGTGCAGGTTCGGGCACTGGATGGCTCCCTACTCCCACCAATTACGCACAAGACACCTCCAGTAACTCTGGTGGTGTCAGGTAACCACCGGGAGGTGATCGAGTTCTTCGTGACTAAGGCCACCTCCCGTGTGGTTTTAGGGTTTCCATGGATGCTTAAACACAATCCCCGGATTGATTGGCCGTCCGGGGTAGTGGTTCAGTGGAGCGAAACCTGCCATCGGGAGTGTCTCGGTTCCTCGGTTCCTCCCGGCTCCCAAGCTAAAGAGGAGGTCCGAGTCCCGCCCAATCTGAAGGCGGTGCCAGCGGAGTACCATGACCTCGCTGACGTGTTCAGCAAGGATCTGGCTCTCACGCTTCCTCCCCACCGCCCGTATGATTGTGCCATCGATTTGGTTCCAGGCAGTGAGTTCCCGTCCAGTAGGCTGTACAACCTCTCACGGCCGGAACGCGAATCAATGGAGACCTACATCCGGGACTCATTAGCTGCCGGATTGATCCGGAATTCCACCTCACCGATGGGCGCAGGTTTCTTTTTTGTGGGTAAAAAAGATGGCGGGCTTCGTCCATGCATTGATTACAGGGGGTTGAACGAGATCACGGTTCGCAACCGATACCCGTTGCCCTTGTTGGATTCAGTGTTCACTCCCTTGCATGGAGCCAAAATCTTCACCAAGCTGGATCTTAGAAATGCGTATCATTTGGTTCGGATTCGGAAGGGAGACGAATGGAAGACGGCATTTAACACCCCCTTAGGTCATTTTGAGTACCTGGTCATGCCGTTCGGTCTCACTAACGCTCCCGCGACTTTCCAAGCATTGGTAAACGATGTCTTGCGGGACTTCCTGCACCGGTTCGTCTTCGTATATCTAGACGATATACTCATCTTTTCCCCGGATCCTGAGACTCATGTCCGGCATGTCCGTCAGGTCCTACAGCGGTTGTTGGAGAACCGGCTGTTTGTGAAGGGCGAGAAGTGTGAGTTCCACCGCACTTCTTTGTCCTTCCTGGGGTTTATCATCTCCTCTAACTCCGTCGCCCCGGACCCGGCCAAGGTTGCGGCGGTGAGAGATTGGCCCCAACCTACAAGCCGTAGGAAGCTGCAACAGTTCCTCGGCTTTGCAAATTTCTACAGGAGGTTCATTAAGGGCTACAGTCAGGTAGTTAGCCCCCTGACAGCCCTGACCTCTCCAAAAGTTCCCTTCACCTGGTCGGACCGGTGCGAGGCCGCGTTCAAGGAGTTGAAACGGCGCTTCTCGTCTGCACCAGTTCTGGTGCAGCCCGATCCTAGCCGCCAGTTGGTGGTTGAAGTGGATGCCTCGGACTCAGGGATAGGAGCGGTGCTCTCCCAGAGCGGGAAGACCGATAAGGTCCTTCACCCGTGTGCCTATTTTTCTCGCAGGTTGACCCCCGCTGAGCGGAATTATGACGTCGGCAATCGGGAACTCCTTGCTGTGAAAGAGGCCCTCGAAGAGTGGAGACATCTGTTGGAGGGAACAGCCGTGCCATTCACGGTTTTCACTGACCATCGGAACCTGGAGTACATCAGAACCGCCAAGCGTCTGAACCCCAGGCAAGCCCGCTGGTCACTGTTCTTTGGCCGTTTTGACTTCCGGATCACCTACCGCCCCGGGACCAAGAATCAGAGATCGGATGCATTGTCCCGGGTGCACGAAGATGAGGTCAAAACGGAACCGTCGGATCCCCCGGATCCCATCATCCCGGAGTCCGCTATCGTGGCCGCCCTCACCTGGGACGTGGAGAAGACCGTCCGGGAGGCCCTGACCCGTGTCCCGGACCCCGGAAACGGACCAAAAAACAGACTATACGTCCCACCAGAAGCTAGGGCTGCAGTCCTGGACTTCTGTCACGGTTCTAAGCTCTCCTGTCACCCAGGGGTGCGAAGGACCGTGGCAGTCGTCCGGCAACGCTTCTGGTGGGCATCCCTGGAGACCGACGTCCGGGACTACATCCAGGCCTGTACCACCTGTGCCAGGGGCAAGGCAGATCATAGAAAAACCTCAGGGCAACTACAGCCATTGCCCGTGCCTCATCGCCCCTGGTCCCACATCGGCCTGGATTTCGTCACGGGTCTCCCGCCGTCCCAGGGAAACACTGTCATCTTCACGATAGTGGACCGTTTCTCCAAGGCGGCCCACTTCGTGGCTCTCCCGAAGCTCCCTACGGCCCAGGAGACAGCGGACCTCCTGGTCCACCACGTCGTCCGTCTGCATGGCATACCATCAGACATCGTCTCCGATCGTGGTCCCCAGTTCACCTCACATGTCTGGAGGAGTTTCTGCCGGGAACTGGGGGCCACGGTCAGCCTCTCGTCTGGGTACCACCCCCAGACCAACGGGCAGGCAGAGCGGGCGAATCAAGAACTGGAGCAGACACTTCGCTGTGTGACAGCCGCGCACCCGACGGCCTGGAGTACCCATCTGGCCTGGATCGAGTACGCCCACAACAGCCAAGTGTCATCAGCCACCGGCCTCTCCCCGTTTGAGGCGTGCTTGGGGTATCAGCCCCCCTTGTTTCCGGTGGTTGAGGGAGAGGTCGGTGTGCCCTCGGTCCAGGCCCACCTACGGAAGTGCCGTCGGGTGTGGCGGGCCGCCCGCTCTGCTTTGTTGCAGGCCCAGACGAGGGCGAAGAAACATGCAGACCGGCGACGGGCCCCGGCTCCCAAGTATCGTCCTGGGCAGGAGGTCTGGTTATCCACCAAGGACATTCCCCTACAGGTTACCTCTCCTAAACTGCAAGAACGATACATCGGACCATATAAAATCCTCAAAGTCATCAACCCCGCCGCAGTGAGGCTCCAGCTCCCGGCCTCACTGCGGATCCATCCAGTTTTCCATGTTTCCCGGATCAAGCCTCTTCGCACCTCACCCCTCTGCACCCCGGGTCCGGCACCGCCTCCTGCCCGGATCATCGACGGAGCACCGGCTTGGACTGTCCGCCGGCTCCTTGACGTCCGTCGGATGGGCCGGGGTTTTCAGTATCTGGTGGACTGGGAGGGGTACGGCCCCGAGGAGCGCTCCTGGGTGAAGAAGGGCTTCATCCTGGACCCGGCCCTCCTGGCCGACTTCTACCGTCGCCATCCGAACAAGCCCGGCCGTGCGCCAGGAGGCGCCCGTTGAGGGGGGGGTCCTGTTGTGTGGGCCGCTGAAGAGGAGGTACTGCTGGCCCACCACCACCAGAGGGCGCCCTGCCTGGAGTGCGGGCTCCAGGCACCAGAGGGCGCTGCCGCATCATGGGAGTAATCTGGGTGACAGCTGTCACCCATCACCAAACACAGCTGTTTCCACTCAGCACCGAGGTATATCAGGAGGACGGCGTCTCCACCTCAGTGCCGAGATATCACCTAAGACCAAGGTAGTATTCTCTGCAGGTATACTTTGCATCATTACTTAAGACTGTCAAAACTGTTTTTCAGGACTGGTGACTACTAAGAACCTTATTCCTTGGATAAGTACTCACCTTCCTGCTGAACTTTGTCAAGAGGTGGAGACGGCTTCTCCCCTCTCTGTAACTGGGTGCGTTCATCCACTCCTGTGTGTTGTTGCTCTCTCCTGCCAGCAGTACCGGATCCGACGAGCGGAGGCAGTGGCCACCTGGGAAGTCGGGACTTGGCGGTTCCAGTATTTCCAGGGTTCGGTGGCAGAGGAGATCTGGGTGGTTCCGGTTCGACTGAGACGGACGTCTCCTACCTTCGAGCCTGCCCACACGACACCAGCGGATTCGACCCTAAATTGTGTTTGTTGTATTACTCTTGCTTGTTCGTTAGTAAATCTTGTTATTTACTTTCTCCATTGTCCGTTCATTGCGCCCCCTGTTGTGGGTCCGTGTTCCAACACTTTCACAACAGATATCCTAACAAGAATGATTTAATTCAATCAATCAATCAATCAATTTTTTTTATATAGCGCCAAATCACAACAAACAGTTGCCCCAAGGTGCTTTATATTGTAAGGCAAGGCCATACAATAATTATGTAAAACCCCAACGGTCAAAACGACCCCCTGTGAGCAAGCACTTGGCTACAGTGGGAAGGAAAAACTCCCTTTTAACAGGAAGAAACCTCCAGCAGAACCAGGCTCAGGGAGGGGCAGTCTTCTGCTGGGACTGGTTGGGGCTGAGGGAGAAAGGGCCCTTGGTTCATTTCAAATTCAAGGCCTTCATGGTTTCTAACCGCGACTGGAACTTAAAATAACTTTATCAAAGCGTGTGCACTGTTCTTTTTTATGTTGAAATTTGTCCAGCAGAAAAACAATTCAGAATTTTCCCCCTGACGATTCATTATTTTTAGAATTCACCATCTGGAGTATAAAAATATAAACTTTTATCTGCACCTGTATTTTTACAGCATGACTCTAAATGCAATGATTATAGAGAAACCAGAAAGTCCAATGATTAATTCATCAGCAAGTTATAATAATAATAATAATAAAAAGTAATTTAGGTGTCAGACGGTAATTTACTGTCTGACTGTTTTGTTACTTTAACTTGCACCAATTGACATCAACAAATATAACTTTGTGACGGCCAATAAGAAAACAGATATTTTTGAAGTCAACATGCCAAGAGCCAAAACACTGCAGCCAACAGCTGCGGTTTGATACCAACAAACTGTTGAGTGTTTGAGTAGAACCAGAACTGGGACATTAAAATAATAAAAACAAAATTTATTTACGCTCATGAGCTCCGCAAGACAAAGTGACTCCACACATTTATTCAAGAACAAGAAACTAGTAAGCTGCTCATAATGTCACACAGCTGGTCTTATTTTCACTAAAAGTTAACTTCTCACATGAATAATGATGAATAATCGAGACCTTGCAGACATTTGAGCAGTTTTTGCCGCCATCTAGTGGGCGATGTGAGCATTTTAGGGCTTCTGTTATATTTCAATCAATCAATTCAATCAGTTTTATTTATATAGCGCCAAATCACAACAAACAGTTGCCCCAAGGCGCTTTATATTGTAAGGCAAGGCCATACCATAATTACGTAAAAACCCCAACGGTCAAAACGACCCCCTGTGAGCAAGCACTTGGCGACAGTGGGAAGGAAAAACTCCCTTTTAACAGGAAGAAACCTCCAGCAGAACCAGGCTCAGGGAGGGGCAGTCTTCTGCTGGGACTGGTTGGGGCTGAGGGAGAGAACCAAGATAAAAGACATGCTGTGGAGGGGAGCAGAGATCAATCACTAATGATTAAATGCAGAGTGGTGCATACAGAGCAAAAAGAGAAAGAAACACTCAGTGCATCATGGGAACCCCCCAGCAGTCTAAGTCTATAGCAGCATAACTAAGGGATGGTTCAGGGTCACCCGATCCAGCCCTAACTATAAGCTTTAGCAAAAAGGAAAGTTTTAAGCCTAATCTTAAAAGTAGAGAGGGTGTCTGTCTCCCTGATCTGAATTGGGAGCTGGTTCCACAGGAGAGGAGCCTGAAAGCTGAAGGCTCTGCCTCCCATTCTACTCTTACAAACCCTAGGAACTACAAGTAAGCCTGCAGTCTGAGAGCGAAGCACTCTATTGGAGTGATATGGTACTATGAGGTCCCTAAGATAAGATGGGACCTGATTATTCAAAACCTTATAAGTAAGAAGAAGAATTTTAAATTCTATTCTAGAATTAACAGGAAGCCAATGAAGAGAGGCCAATATGGGTGAGATATGCTCTCTCCTTCTAGTCCCCGTTAGTACTCTAGCTGCAGCATTTTGAATTAACTGAAGGCTTTTCAGGGAACTTTTAGGACAACCTGATAATAATGAATTACCATAGTCCAGCCTAGAGGAAATAAATGCATGAATTAGTTTTTCAGCATCACTCTGAGACAAGACCTTTCTAATTTTAGAGATATTGCGTAAATGCAAAAAAGCAGTCCGACATATTTGTTTAATATGCGCTTTGAATGACATATCCTGATCAAAAATGACTCCAAGATTTCTCACAGTATTACTAGAGGTCAGGGTAATCCAGAGTAAGGATCTGGTTAGACACCATGTTTCTAAGATTTGTGGGGCCAAGTACAATAACTTCAGTTTTATCTGAGTTTAAAAGCAGGAAATTAGAGGTCATCCATGTCTTTATGTCTGTAAGACAATCCTGCAGTTTAGCTAATTGGTGTGTGTCCTCTGGCTTCATGGATAGATAAAGCTGGGTATCATCTGCGTAACAATGAAAATGTAAGCAATGCCGTCTAATAATACTGCCTAAGGGAAGCATGTATAAAGTGAATAAAATTGGTCCTAGCACAGAACCTTGTGGAACTCCATAATTAACCTTAGTCTGTGAAGAAGATTCCCCATTTACATGAACAAATTGTAATCTATTAGATAAATATGATTCAAACCACTGCAGTGCAGTGCCTTTAATACCTATGGCATGGTCTAATCTCTGTAATAAAAGTTTATGGTCAACAGTATCAAAAGCAGCACTGAGGTCTAACAGAACAAGCACAGAGATGAGTCCACTGTCGGAGGCCATAAGAAGATCATTTGTAACCTTCACTAATGCTGTTTCTGTACTATGATGAATTCTAAAACCTGACTGAAACTCTTCAAATAGACCATTCCTCTGCAGATGATCAGTTAGCTGTTTTACAACTACCCTTTCAAGAATTTTTAAGAGAAAAGGAAGGTTGGAGATTGGCCTATAATTAGCTAAGATAGCTGGGTCAAGTGATGGCTTTTTAAGTAATGGTTTAATTACTGCCACCTTAAAAGCCTGTGGTACATAGCCAACTAATAAAGATAGATTGATCATATTTAAGATCGAAGCATTAAATAATGGTAGGGCTTCCTTGAGCAGCCTGGTACGAATGGGGTCTAATAGACATGTTGATGGTTTGGATGAAGTAACTAATGAAAATAACTCAGACAGAACAATCTGAGAGAAAGAGTCTAACCAAATACCGGCATCACTGAAAGCCGGTATTTCTCGGCTTGAGAATTTGGGCTTTCCTACTTGAAGCCCAAAATAAAAAAAAAAAGAAAAAGAAAAGAAAAAAGAGGCATTTATAAATGTCAGAAATGTATGATTTTTTGGCACACAGCGCTTTGACCTCCCAGTATTAATGTATAAAAATGTTGACTTTGAGAGTTTTACAGTTCTTCAGTTTTATGATACACAAGTTTGGTGGATGGACGTAATTTCTCCTGAGAAACACAACTTACAGTTGTGAAAAAGTGTAGTGTAGAAGTGAGTAAAAGTAGTTCATACGTAAAGGGAAATTACACCTTGATTTAATAAACCTGGTGTGGTTCAAAAGAATACAGTTTTAGGTTTGGTTTTGTACGTGATACTGTATTTAAATGTAGCCCCAACTGTTCCCTGTGCAGGGAGTAGAAATATTAAGGGAATTGTAAATTATTTTATGTGGAAAAACAAAATCAAATACGTCCACTCTTGGTGGGACTCTTGAGTGGCTAGAAGACTGAGAATATGTTCACTTTACAGCACAAAAGACACTATGCAGTAAAATCTCAGTATAAAGGAAAGTATCCACAGTATGTTTCTTGACACGTCATTTATTTTGAGAATGAGAGGGAACTATTGGAGAGAAAGGCAAGTTCGTCCTCTTTTAAGATCCTCATTAATCCAATTTTGGTTAGTTAATGACAGAAAAACAAATAAAGCCGACTGTTTGTGATCCTTGATCCCCTTTGACCCCTCTGTCCTTCCACGCACAGTAGCATTGTAAATAAGAACATGATGACGATGACACTTGGTGCACAGAAGATGGAACTATGACGAGAAACATTCAGGTGTAGAGTTCCTCTTGATTCCACCGACATGGCTCGATGAAGTCACATGCTTGACACAGTGGAGAATTTGTTTAGTTTTTGGTTTGGAGATTTTTTTTTTTCCATGAACTTTGTGCTTGTACCATGATGAGGTTTTTAAGGTAATTACACGGTTTCTTTTTCGTATGTTTTACTTGTGGCTGTTGTTGTTCTTAATGAGCTGAGATACGATCCATAGGCATGCTGGATGTTTTATTTTGAAAATTGACTGGATTCACTATGCTGTTTGCATGCTGGCTTCCTGTCTAGCTTGATCTGCTCCATATACCTGCAACAAATTGATTTTTGAGCTCTTTACATTTTGGTCAAACAGCTCCCCCACCTGGCTGGTAAAAGACATGTACACACAGACATGTACACTCTCTGAATCGTTCACTCACTCTTTGCACTCATTTGAAACGTGCTTGGGGATGGAATAGCGGCAGTCCAGAATCATGACCAGAGTCTCGCTGTCGTTTGTTTCCTGGAAGGGAGGGACTCCGCACACCAGCATGTACAGGATCACCCCCAGAGACCAGATATCTGGAATACACAAATACAAATAGATTAAAGTGACCTGAAATACATACAGCCACTTCATCTACTGCTATAAGCAACAGGATGGTTGTCATTGTGTGTCAATGTTCTTGAAATGGAGCAATATCTCCATCTGGTGGACATTTACCATGAATGCAGATACAACAGAATTTTGCCAAGTGCTCCAGCCTGGAATATTAAAAATGACTCAAATTTTGGTTAACATTCCAAGGATTAGGTCAGATTCAAGACTAAAACCATCATAGTGGGGAAAATTACATTTTCTTACTTTAAAAGGTCAGTTTGAGGCCCTGGTTCCCAATGTGAGGTCTCCTGGAAGAAAGCAGGTTTTTTTTCTGTTTTGGACTTGTCAAAACTAGAAATGCACATTTAATAAAGTCTTACTGGCACACTTACAGGACAATTAACAGTAATTAATTTAAAAAAAAATCTCCTTTGAATGAACTAAAGCAAAAAGGCATTAAAAACTATATTTAAAAGTTATAATATTAATTTTTCCCCTCACTCCCCAGTGGGGCTCAGCCTTTCTTAGATATACACTCAACAAAAATATAAACGCAACACTTTTGGTTTTGCTCCCATTTTGTATGAGATGAACTCAAAGATCTAAAACTTTTTCCACATACACAATATCACCATTTCCCTCAAATATTGTTCACAAACCAGTCTAAATCTGTGACAGTGAGCACTTCTCCTTTGCTGAGATAATCCATCCCACCTCACAGGTGTGCCATATCAAGATGCTGATTAGACACCATGATTAGTGCACAGGTGTGCCTTAGACTGCCCACAATAAAAGGCCACTCTGAAAGGTGCAGTTTTGTTTTATTGGGGGGGGAAACCAGTCAGTATCTGGTGTGGCCACCATTTGCCTCATGCAGTGCAACACATCTCCTTCGCATAGAGTTGATCAGGTTGTCAATTGTGGCCTGTGGAATGTTGGTCCACTCCTCTTCAATGGCTGTGCGAAGTTGCTGGATATTGGCAGGAACTGGTACACGCTGTCATATACGCCGGTCCAGAGCATCCCAAACATGCTCAATGGGTGACGTGTCCAGTGAGTATGCCGGCCATGTAAGAACTGGGACATTTTCAGCTTCCAAGAATTGTGTACAGATCCTTGCAACATGGGGCCGTGCATATAATGTGTATGTGGAAAAAGATTTAGATCTTTGAGTTAATCTCATACAAAATGGGAGCAAAACCAAAAGTGTTGCGTTTATATTTTTGTTGAGTGTACAAATGCAACCAACAAAGTCACACTGTCTTCACTTGGATTGGCAGTCGTCGTGTCGCATTGCTCAACGTTTGAATAAAATAGACTTCTTTTCTATTTCCACTCTACCTAGCGGCATAGTGACCATTTGTCTCTTGCTGCTGTAAAACACCCACTCTGACTGAAAATGAGTGACTGCTGGTTGCTCTGCCTCCATCTCTTGCCGCTCATGTGAACAAAGGGTGGTGGGGTCCCAGCCATGCATGATAGCATTGCAAACTTCCTTCTGCTGGATAAACTACATAATGACACCATTTCCAACAGCCAAATTGTTATTTTTTTCAATGTTTGTGGACAGAGATTGTAAAGAATTACTGTCCTCTGTAGTTTTATCAATCAATTAATAATTAATCTCATCATCATCAATTAGTCAACCTAAAATCTCATGACATAAATGTCGGCTTTAAACATTCTGAAGCCGTGGATGCCAGTGTGACACCTGCGTGTCGTCCTATGCTGTAGAGCACAAATTTAATAAATTAAAGTGTTGACTTTAAATCCCCCCCCAGAAGCTTTTTGGACTTGAGGCCATCAAACATCATATTTCAGTGGTTCAATGAAGCAGCTATAAAACTAACTTGTGATGGTCTCAAAAGAAGACAAAGAAGAAAAAAAAAAACAGCTACTGCCACTGGCCCACCTGCCTGGAGCAAGTTAACACTCCTCTTTTTTATTTTTGTGCAGCAGACCATCATTTTGCTTAGTTATTTGTAGAAAATGCCAGATCTCTGAGGAGTTCGGCATCAGGTCATCTCGATCCGTAGAAGCCACAGCAAAACCAGCAGAAAAGGAGTTTTTGATGCACTTTTGTCAGGCTGTACAAACAAGCGCGTATGCAGAAGATTGAGACGTTTTGAGCCTGACCCAGAAAATGTAGGATGTGGATCATCTTATGTATTCTGAGAAACCAACATTTCTCAAAATTACACCCAGTGAGTCAAAACTTCACACAATCGAGAACTCAGAATGCAAAAGATGGAGAACCACACCCTAATTTTTCTGGGTCAGGCTCAAAATGTCTCAATTACCCCTTGAAGTTACCTACAAACTAAAGTAGGGGGTGCACTAGTATTAATATTATTATTATTGACTTATTGTGCAGCATTTTGCAGTCGTCTGATTGTGTTGTAACGCACGCTATGGTCAGAATGCGAGTAACACATGTTCCTACACGGTGCTCGTTGTGTTTTTTACAGTTGTGGCACTGTCGTACCGTAATTTACAGAATATACATTACACTTTTTTCTGTATTATAAACTCTTTAATGTGTGATTTTTGTGCATTGTTGTGTAGTTTTTATTATTGGCATTTATTCATTTATTATAAGAGTTTATTTTGTTTAGTGCTTTGATTCCTGGGAAAGTCTGATATAAATAGTCAATATAATTATATTATAATAAAAGTGTAATTTTTTTCTGTATATAACTCTCACTGGAGTCAAACAACCTTGCAAACTTTAAAAAACAAAACACAACTTATTCTCCAGGAAACACGGTTTTCCAGAAACGTCTGCTGTAATCTGTGAAGAAAGACGTTTTGAGTTGATGCACGTGAGAATAACGGTATTGTGACCGTAAGGTAACACACCTAGAAATACAAACCTGTTGCCAGGCGCTGGTAAGCAAAAGTGTTGCATAAAACTTTGGCTGAATGCTAAAAATCCCAGATGTCAATGCATTCTGGGTAAATTTTTTGCTGATATACAATATGAAGAACTGCGACAACGAACAAGAAGGATACAAAGAATTACCACCTTTCAAAGGACCCCAGCATTTTTTTTCAATGACTGGAGCAATGATCACAAACTGTTTCAGAAAAATTCTTTTAAAAAAAGTCCAAATGTGCCTTCAGGATTTTCAGTTCATCTTCTCTTCAGTTTCTTCCACTGTCACAGTAAGTTTTCCATTTGTCTGCTTCTTTAATCTTTTAAATCCCACAACCTACTGGTAGGTTTTAAATGCCCGTTCTTTGTTTCTTTTTTTAAATGCCAAAATTACAAAGTTTATCTCAGCCAGAAACTGTAAAAATAGAAATGATCTTTGGGTGTCATATTTCCAATGGCTCTTGAATGCAAAAATTGGCACAGAGT
Organism: Thalassophryne amazonica; assembly: GCF_902500255.1. NCBI lineage: Eukaryota > Metazoa > Chordata > Actinopteri > Batrachoidiformes > Batrachoididae > Thalassophryne > Thalassophryne amazonica. Next base: position 109,025,217 of record NC_047110.1, on the reverse strand, counting down.
TCAAGATAATAAGGTAATATTTCATCAAAATTTGTTTATTCTACATGGGGGGGGATGCTCCTCAGCACAACTGTGAAACACTGAATGACTCCACTGAACCCAAATCTTATGTGACAAAAATTCAATGAGAGAGAGACACAGAGAGAGAGAGAGTGTTGTGTGGGCCGCCAGAAGAGGAGGTACTGCTGGCCCACCACCAGAGGGCGACCTGCCTGAAGTGCGGGCTTCAGGCACGAGAGGGCGCTGCCGCCACGGACACAGCCGGGAGTGACAGCTGTTACTCATTATTTCCTGATAGCTGTCACTCATTCTTCATCATCTCACTCCATAAAACCCAGACGTCATCTCCACCTCATCGCCAAGATATCGTACTTCTTTGGAGGTAATATCCTCAGCCATTTGTGTTACTAATAAGTTGTATATTGTGAGTGTTTGCAGGAGTACCGGTCCCTCTTCCTGTGGAGGCTGAGTGAGTGCAGGACGGCACTCTTTTCCTCTGAGGGATCACTGCGGTACTCTGCTACATATTGAGTGAGAGGTGGAGGTGGCATTCCCACCGTTGTTGTTACTGGGTGTGCACACACCTACACTTGACTGTCTTTGTTCTCGCCAGCAGTACCAGATCCGACAGTCGGGGACGGTGATCACCTGGGAATTCGGGACTTGGCAGCTCCAGTATTCACCAGGTTCAGTGGCGGCGGAAATCGTGTGGTTCCGGCTCTTCTCAGGACAGACGTCTTCTATCCTCGAGCCTGCCCACACGTCACCTTTGTAATTTGACTGTAATTATATTCTGAGATTGTCTGTATTTCGTTGTGCACATTTCACAACATTAAATTGTTACTTTTTGGCTCATCTATTGACCGTTCATTTGCGCCCCCTGTTGTGGGTCCGTGTCACTACACTTTCACAACAGGATATCTCGGCCAGCGTCATGGACTCCGAGGGGCGTCACCCGGCTGTTGAACGACCAATGGGAGAGCAGGGAGCGCAGGCGTCTGCAGGAGGCGTGATTGGTGAGCTGCAGCACATTCTCACCGCCTTTACGACTCGGTTGGATCAAATGACCGAGCAAAACATCCTCCTGAACAGCAGGGTGGAGGCTCTCTCCGCGCAGATGGCGGCGAGCGCTCAGGGCACTGCTGCAGCTCCTCCTCCTGCCGACCCTGTGCAGGATATGAACATTCCAGTGGTGGTTCAACAACCCCTCCCACCATCCCCTGAAGCATACATAAGCCCTCCTGAGCCGTACGGAGGTTGTGTGGAGACGTGCGCGGACTTTCTCATGCAGTGTTCGCTCGTCTTCGCACAACGTCCCGTCATGTACGCGTCAGATGCTAGTAAAATAGCTTATGTGATTGCTCTGCTTCGGGGTAAGGCACGCGCCTGGGATACGGCGCTCTGGGAACAGAACTCACGGTTGTTATCAGCATACACTGGGTTTGTGGGGGAGTTCAGAACAGTGTTTGATCACCCTAACAGAGGAGAGACCGCTTCAACAATGCTGCTGTCAATGCAACAGGGGCGCCGGTGTGCAGCCGAATATGCAGTCGACTTCCGCATCGCGGCTGCGAGGTCCAGCTGGAATGATGTTGCGCTCCGCGCCACCTTCATAAACGGACTGTCGTTAGTCCTGAAGGAGCATCTGGTAGCTAAGGAGGAACTGCGGGATTTAGATGGGCTTATCGATCTCGTTATACGGTTAGACAATCGGTTGGAGGAACACCGTCGGGAGCGAGGCGAAGGACGTGGCCAGATACGCGCCGCCCCTCTCCCTTCCGGTTTCGAAAAGGGGCCGCCCTCCCCACGCTCCACAGCCGCAGCGCTCTGTGGGGCAACAGCTCCCCCTGCTGACGTTGTTAGGGAAACGCACAGGGCCAAAATGAGGAGGCTGATCCGCGGGGAGTGTTTTCTCTGCAGCTCAAAAGAGCACACACAGAAAAACTGCCCCAAACGGCCACAACAACAACCGCCCTTAGAGACTGGGCTAAGGGGGGGTCAAAACATTCACGTGAGACACACACAGATTGCCACACGACTCCCAGTTACAATTCTGAGCGGGGATTTAACCCTTCAAGCCCCAGCACTGGTGGACACGGGGTCAGAAGGGAATTTGCTAGACAGCAGATGGGCAAGGGAGGTAGGGCTCCCTCTGATGGCGCTTCCTTCGCCATTGCAGGTTCGGGCACTAGATGGCACCCTCCTCCCTTTAATCACACACAAGACACAACCAGTAACTCTGGTGGTGTCTGGAAACCATCGGGAGGAGATTGAGTTTTTTGTAACTCCTTCTACCTCCCGCGTGATGTTGGGCTTCCCATGGATGTTGAAGCACAATCCCCGGATTGATTGGCCGTCTGGGGTGGTGGTTCAGTGGAGCGAAACCTGCCATCGGGTGTGTTTAGGATCCTCGGTTCCTCCCGGTTTACAGGCTAAGGAGGAGGTCAAAGTCCCTCCCAATCTGACGGCAGTGCCGGTTGAGTACCACGATCTTGCTGACGTCTTCAGCAAGGATCTGGCACTCACCCTTCCCCCGCACCGTCCGTACGATTGTGCCATTGATTTGGTTCCAGGCGCTGAGTTCCTGTCCAACAGGCTGTACAACCTCTCACGACCTGAGCGCGAATCAATGGAGACCTACATCCGGGACTCATTAGCTGCCGGGCTGATCCGGAACTCCACCTCCCCGATGGGGGCAGGTTTCTTTTTTGTGGGCAAGAAAGATGGTGGACTCTGTCCATGCATTGATTACAGGGGGCTGAATGAGATTACGGTTCGCAATCGATACCTGTTGCCATTGTTGGATTCCGTGTTAACCCCCCTGCATGGAGCCAAAATCTTTACTAAGCTGGATCTTAGAAATGCGTATCACCTGGTTCGGATCCGGAAGGAAGACGAATGGAAGACGGCATTTAACACCCCGTTAGGTCACTTTGAGTACCTGGTCATGCCGTTCGGCCTCACCAACGCCCCCGCGACGTTCCAAGCCTTGGTTAACGACGTCTTGCGGGACTTCCTGCACCGATTCGTCTTCGTATATCTGGACGATATTCTCATCTTTTCTCCGGATCCTGAGACCCATGTCCAGCATGTAAGTCAGGTCCTGCAGCGGTTGTTAGAGAACCGACTGTTTGTGAAGGGCGAGAAGTGCGAGTTTCACCGCACGTCTGTTGTGTGGGCCGCCAGAAGAGGAGGTACTGCTGGCCCACCACCAGAGGGCGCCCTGCCTGAAGTGCGGGCTTCAGGCATGAGAGGGCGCTGCCGCCATGGACACAGCCGGGGGTGACAGCTGTCGCTCATTACCTCTTGACAGCTGTCACCCATCTACTCAACATCATCTCACTCCATAAAGACCAGACGTCATCTCCACCTCGTTGCCGAGATATCATACTTCATTGGAGGTAATATCCTCAGCCATTTGTGTTTCTAATAAGCTGTATATTGTGAGTGTTTGCAGGAGTACTGGTCCCTCTTCTTGTGGAGGCTGAGTGAGTGCAGGACGGCACTCTTTTCCTCTGAGGGATCACTGTAAATACCTCAGCATTCTGAGTGAGAGGTGGAGGTGGCATTCCCACCGTTGTTGTTACTGGGTGTACACACACCCACACTTGACTGTCTTTGTTCTCGCCAGCAGTACCAGATCCGACAGTCGGGGACGGTGATCACCTGGGAATTCGGGACTTGGTGGCTCCAGTATTCACCAGGTTCTGGGGCGGCGGAAATCGTGTGGTTCCGGCTCTTCTTAGGACAGACGTCTTCTATCCTCGAGCCTGCCCACACGTCACCTTTGTGTATTGACTGTTATGATATTCTGAGATTGTCTGTAAGTTCGTTGTGCACATTCACAACATTAAATTGTTATATTTTGGCTCATCTATTGACCGTTCATTTGCGCCCCCTGTTGTGGGTCCGTGTCACTACACTCTCCCAACAGGATATCTCGGCCAGCGTCACGGACTCCGAGGGGCGTCACCCGGCTGTTGAACGACCAATGGGAGAGCAGGGAGCGCAGGTGTCTGCAGGAGACGTGATTGGTGAGCTGCAGCACATTCTCACCGCCTTTACGGCTCGGTTGGATCAAATGACTTGAGCAAAACATCCTCCTGAACCGCAGGGTGGAGGCTCTCTCCGCACAGATGGCGGCGAGCGTTCAGGGCGCTGCTGCAGCTGGTCCTCCTGCCGACCCTGTGCAGGATATAAACGTTCCAGTGGTGGTTCAACAACCCCTCCCACCATCCCCTGAAGCATACATAAGCCCTCCTGAGCCGTACGGAGGTTGTGTGGAGACGTGCGCGGATTTTCTTATGCAGTGTTCGCTCGTCTTCGCACAACGTCCCGTCATGTACGCGTCAGATGCTAGTAAAATAGCTTATGTGATTGCTCTGCTTCGGGGTAAAGCACGCGCCTGGGCTACGGCGCTCTGGGAACAGAACTCACAGTTGTTATCAGCATACACTTGGTTTGTGGGGGAGTTCAGAACAGTGTTTGATCACCCTAACAGAGGAGAGACCGCTTCAACCGTGCTGCTGTCAATGAGACAGGGACGCGAGAGCGCAGCCGCTTATGCAGTCAACTTCCGCATCGCGGCTGCGAGGTCCGGCTGGAATAACGTTGCGCTCCGCGCCGCCTTCATAAACGGACTGTCGTTGGTTCTAAAGGAGCAGCTGGTAGCTAAGGAGGAACCGTGGGATTTAGATGGGCTTATCGATCTCGTTATACGGTTAGACAATCGGTTGGAGGAACGACGTCGGGAGCGAGGCGAAGGACGTGACCGGATACGCGCCGCCCCTCTCCCTTCCGGGTTCGAAAAGGGGCCGCCCTCCCCACGCTCCACAGCCGCAGCGCTTTGTGGGGCAACAGCTCCCCCTGCTGACGTTGTTAGGGAAACGCACAGGGCCAAAATGGGGAGGCTGATCCGTGGAGAGTGTTTTCTCTGCAGCTCAACTGAGCACACACAAAGAAACTGCCCCAAACGGCCAAAACGACAACACTCGCCCTTAGAGACTGGGCTAAGGGGGGGTCAAAACATTCAAGTGAGACACACACAAATTGCCACACGACTCCCAGTCACAATCCTGAGCGGGGATTTAACCCTTCAAGCCCGAGCACTGGTGGACACGGGGTCAGAAGGGAATCTGCTAGACAGCAGATGGGCAAGGGAGGTAGGGCTCCCTCTGGTGGCGCTTCCTTCACCGTTGCAGGTGTGGGCACTAGATGGCACCCTCCTCCCTTTACTCACACACAAGACACAACCAGTAACTCTGGTGGTGTCTGGAAACCACCGGGAGGAGATTGAGTTTTTTGTAACTCCTTCTACCTCCCGCGTGATTTTGGGCATCCCATGGATGTTGAAGCACAATCCCCGGATTGATTGGCCGTCTGGGGTGGTGGTTCAGTGGAGCGAAACCTGCCATCGGGGGTGTTTAGGATCCTCGGTTCCTCCCGGTTCACAGGCTAAGGAGGAGGTCAAAGTCCCTCCCAATCTGACGGCAGTGCCGGTTGAGTACCACGATCTTGCTGATGTCTTCAGTAAGGATCTGGCACTCAACCTTCCCCCGCACCGTCCGTACGATTGTGCCATTGATTTGGTTCCAGGCGCTGAGTTCCCGTCCAGCAGGCTGTACAACCTCTCACGACCTGAGCGCGAATCAATGGAGACCTACATCCGGGACTCATTAGCTGCCGGGCTGATCCGGAACTCCACCTCCCCGATGGGGGCAGGTTTCTTTTTTGTGGGCAAGAAAGATGGCAGACTTCGTCCATGTATTGATTACAGGGGGCTGAATGAGATTACGGTTCGCAACCGATACCCGTTGCCATTGTTAGATTCCGTGTTCACCCCCCTGCATGGAGCCAAAATCTTTACTAAGCTGGATCTTAGAAATGCGTATCACCTGGTTCGGATACGGAAGGGAGACGAATGGAAGACGGCATTTAACACCCCATTAGGTCACTTTGAGTACCTGGTCATGCCGTTCGGCCTCACCAACGCCCCCGCGACGTTCCAAGCCTTGGTTAACGACGTCTTGCGGGACTTCCTGCACCGATTCGTCTTCGTATATCTGGACGATATTCTCATCTTTTCTCCGGATCCTGAGACCCATGTCCAGCATGTATGTCAGGTCCTGCAACGGTTGTTAGAGAACCGACTGTTTGTGAAGGGCGAGAAGTGCGAGTTTCACCGCACGTCTTTGTCCTTCCTGGGGTTTATCATCTCCTCTAACTCCGTCGCCCCTGATCCGGCCAAGGTTGCGGCGGTGAGAGATTGGCCCCAACCAACAAGCCGTAGGAAGCTGCAACAGTTCCTCGGCTTCGCTAATTTCTATAGGAGGTTCATTAAGGGCTACAGTCAGGTAGTTAGCCCCCTGACAGCCCTGACCTCTCCAAAAGTCCCCTTCACCTGGTCGGATCGGTGCGAAGCCGCGTTCAAGGAGTTGAAACGACGGTTCTCTACTGCGCCAGTTTTGGTGCAGCACGACCCTAGCCGCCAGTTCATGGTTGAAGTGGACGCCTCTGACTCAGGGATAGGAGCCGTGCTGTCCCAGAGCGGAGAGACCGATAAGGTACTTCACCCGTGTGCCTACTTTTCACGCAGGTTGACCCCGGCTGAACGGAACTATGACGTCGGCAATCGAGAACTCCTTGCGGTGAAAGAGGCTCTTGAGGAGTGGAGACACCTGTTGGAGGGAGCGTCTGTGCCATTCACGGTTTTCACTGACCATCGGAACCTGGAGTATATCAGGACCGCCAAGCGGCTGAACCCCAGGCAAGCCCGCTGGTCACTGTTCTTCGGGCGTTTTGACTTCCGGATCACCTATCGCCCCGGGACCAAGAACCAGAGGTCGGATGCCTTGTCCCGGGTACACGAAGAGGAGGTCAAAACTGCACTGTCGGATCCACCGGAGCCCATCCTGCCTGAGTCCACTATCGTGGCCACCCTCACCTGGGACGTGGAGAAGACCGTCCGGGAGGCCCTGGCACGGAGCCCGGACCCAGGAACAGGTCCGAAGAACCGTTTGTACGTCCCATCAGAGGCCAGAGCTGCAGTCTTGGACTTCTGTCACGGTTCCAAGCTCTCCTGTCATCCAGGGGTGCAAAGGACCGTGGCAGTTGTCCGGCAGCGCTTCTGGTGGGCGTCCGGGAATATATCCAGGCCTGCACCACCTGTGCCAGGGGCAAGGCAGACCATAAAAGGTCCCAAGGACTTCTCCAGCCGTTACCTGTGCCTCATCGCCCCTGGTCCCACATCGGCCTGGATTTCGTCACGGGCCTCCCGCCGTCCCAGGGCAACACCACCATCTTCACGATAATGGACCGATTCTCCAAGGCGGCCCACTTCGTGGCCCTCCCGAAGCTCCCAACAGCCCAGGAGACAGCAGACCTCCTGGTCCACCACGTCGTCCGTCTGCATGGGATACCCACCGACATCGTCTCTGATCGTGGTCCCCAGTTCTCCTCACACGTCTGGAGGAGCTTCTGCAGGGAACTGGGGGCCACCGTGAGCCTCTCGTCCGGGTACCATCCACAGACGAACGGACAGGCAGAGCGAGCCAACCAGGAGCTGGAACAGACCCTCCGCTGTGTAACATCCGCGCACCCGACGGCCTGGAGTAACCATCTGGCTTGGATCGAGTATGCGCATAACAGCCAGGTGTCTTCTGCCACCGGCCTCTCCCCATTTGAGGTGTGTTTGGGGTACCAGCCCCCATTATTTCCCGTGGTGGAGGGAGAGGTCGGTGTGCCCTCGGTCCGGGCCCATCTTCGGAGGTGCCGTCGGGTGTGGCGCACCGCCCGTTCTGCCTTGTTGAAAGCCCGGACGAGGGCCAAGACCCATGCAGACCGCCGGCGGTCCCCGGCCCCTGCATACCAGCCCGGGCAGGAGGTGTGGTTGTCGACGAAGGACATCCCCCTACAAGTACAGTCACCTAAACTGATGGACAGGTTCATCGGCCCATTTCGTATCCTCAAGGTCCTCAGCCCTGCCGCAGTGAAGCTCCAGCTCCCAGCTTCACTGCGGATCCACCCGGTGTTACACGTCTCCAAACTCAAACTGTACCACACCTCACCCCTCTGTGCTCCCGGTCCGGCGCCGCCTCCTGCCCGGATCATTGACGGGGAGCCGGCTTGGACAGTGCGCCGGCTCCTGGACGTCCGTCGAATGGGCCGGGGGTTCCAATATCTGGTGGACTGGGAGGGGTATGGACCCGAAGAACGCTCCTGGGTGAAGAGGAGCTTCATCCTGGATCCGGCCCTCCTGGCCGATTTCTACCGCCGACACCCCGATAAACCTGGTCGGGCGCCTCCTGGTTGAGGGGGGGGTCCTGTTGTGTGGGCCGCCAGAAGAGGAGGTACTGCTGGCCCACCACCAGAGGGCGCCATGCCTGAAGTGCGGGCTTCAGGCACGAGAGGGCGCTGCCGCCACGGACACAGCCGGGAGTGACAGCTGTTACTCATTATTTCCTGACAGCTGTCACTCATTCTTCATCATCTCACTCCATAAAACCCAGACGTCATCTCCACCTCATCGCCGAGATATCGTACTTCTTTGGAGGTAATATCCTCAGCCATTTGTGTTACTAATAAGCTGTATATTGTGAGTGTTTGCAGGAGTACCGGTCCCTCTTCCTGTGGAGGCTGAGTGAGTGCAGGACGGCACTCTTTTCCTCTGAGGGATCACTGCGGTACTCTGCTACATATTGAGTGAGAGGTGGAGGTGGCATTCCCACCGTTGTTGTTAGTGGGTGTGCACACACCTACACTTGACTGTCTTTGTTCTCGCCAGCAGTACCAGATCCGACAGTCGGGGACGGTGATCACCTGGGAATTCGGGACTTGGCGGCTCCAGTATTCACCAGGTTCAGTGGCGGCGGAAATCGTGTGGTTCCGGCTCTTCTCAGGACAGACGTCTTCTATCCTCGAGCCTGCCCACACGTCACCTTTGTAATTTGACTGTAATTATATTCTGAGATTGTCTGTATTTCGTTGTGCACATTTCACAACATTAAATTGTTACTTTTTGGCTCATCTATTGACCGTTCATTTGCGCCCCCTGTTGTGGGTCCGTGTCACTACACTTTCACAACAGAGAGAAAATAATAGTCCATGGAGCCCCCCCCCCCCCCGCCTCCCATGATTTATATACAGATTGAAACAAAATAAAAATAAATGATCTTCTAGAATTTGTGACATTATAACAATGTTATAATGTCACAAAAGACATTTATGAGTAGGGTTGGATATCGAGAACCGTTTCTTTTCGGGTATCGTTAAGAAATGATTCGATCCACCGATATCAATAGTCTTTTTGCTTAACGATTCCCTTATCGGTCCTTCAGAGTGGCCATTGTTTTTGAGGGTGTTTTATCGGGAAAATTATCATTTTTCTATGTTGATTACAGACCCTGCAGCGGCTCTGTAATCAACCGCTTCTGCAGCGCGGCTCCGCTTTGAACCTTAAACCAATGAAGCAGTGCTCCATACCACTGATTCGTTGGATCTTTGCTTCACTCCTCTTCAGAAGCGGCAACTCCGCTCCTAAATCCCTCTCAAAGCCACTAAAATATGTCACTTGTGAGTCACTTTTGTGCTGATTAAAGTGACTAACTGGGATTCTTGTCTTGCTGCAAGAAAGAAACGAGAATCATCCTCCCTTCGGTTGCTCCAAATGCTGCGTTGCTGTCTGATGAGTCGAGTCCGCTCTGAATTATAACTTCAAAGGGAATTGGCATTTAAATTAAATGTCACATCTTTCCAAACGCTGTAATACAGACAATAAACTACAATTGACTAAAACGTTTTTTTTTTCCCCCTCCCAAAATGAGACGTCCTGCATTCTTTATGAATTACATCCTGACATGCAGCACAGCCAGCTGCAAGAGCTCAGCTCAGATGTATGGAAAGACATTCATGCCAATAATGTCTGAAAGGAAATGCTTTTGACAAAAACTACAGATTTTGTTTATTTCTATTTATGTCTAGAGTTTAAGGATCCAGTGACCAATTTCATATTTATTTACTTTAAGACTCAATAAAATGTTGCTGACATGGAAAACCCTTAAAGCCTACTTTTAGTACACAGAAAATTCACAAGAGGTATCGATAAGGGAATCGATAAGGAATCAGATCGATAAGCAGAACTGATAATAGTATCGATATCGATAAAATCTTACCAATACCCATCCCTATTTTTGAACTGTCTGTACTTTTAGCCCTGACTGTGCTGGTTCCATAGGTGCAGGACTTGCAGGTGCAGTGAAACATAAACCCAAAGTGAGTTAAAATAAATAAAAACTTGGTGGAAGAATCCACCCAGAAACTGCTCATGGTTCAGATATCACAGATCAAATAAATGAGTAAAAACCAGGATCCTGATTGGCCTCCTCTGTTGGCAGAATGGTGTCAGCAGACTTGTGTTTTTTACTGTTTTGACGTCGTAATGACTGTTTACAGTAAATAATTAATACTGAGGAAGGAGTGCGACCTTCACACCTCTCCACGGGTCATCTAACTCACCCTATTTGTTGGTATACAAATGCAGATGCTCACATTCATTCATTCATTCTCTATACCTGCTTATTCCAGTTAAGGGTGGATGCTCACGTTATAATAACATACTATGATGATGATGGTGCTACAGTAGTGTTCAGAATAATAGTAGTGCTATGTGACTATAAAGATTAATCCCGGTTTTTAGGATATTTCTTATTGTTACATGGGAAACAAGGTACCAGTAGATTCAGTAGATTCTCACATATCCAACAAGACCAAGCATTCATGATATGCACACTCTTAAGGCTATGAAATTGGGCTATTAGTAAAAAAAAGTAGAAAAGGGGGTGTTCACAATAACAGTAGTGTGGCATTCAGTCAGTGAGTTTGTCAATTTTGTGGAACAAACAGGTGTGAATCAGGTGTCCCCTATTTATGGATGAAGCCAGCACCTGTTCAGAAGAACATCGTAGTTTGATTAAAAAGTTGACTGGAGAGGGGAAAACTTATACGCAGGTGCAAAAAATTATAGGCTGTTCATCTACAATGATCTCCAATGCTTTAAAATGGACAAAAAAAAAAAAAAAAACAGAGACGCATGGAAGAAAATGGAAAACAACCATCAAAATGGATAGAAGAATAACCAGAATGGCAAAGGCTCACCCATTGATCAGCTCCAGGATGATCAAAGACAATCTGGAGTTACCTGTAAGTGCTGTGACAGTTAGAAGATGCCTGTGTGAAGCTAATTTATTTGAAAGAATCCCCCGCAAAGTCCCTCTGTTAAATAAAAGACATGTGCAGAAGAGGTTACAATTTGCCAAAGAACACATCGACTGGCCTAAAGAGAAATGGAGGAATATTTTGTGGACTGATGAGAGTAAAATTGTTCTTTTTGGGTCCAAGGGCCGCAGACAGTTTGTGAGACAACCCCCAAACTCTGAATTCAAGCTACAGTTCACAGTGAAGACAGTGAAGCATGGTGGTGCAAGCATCATGATATGGGCATGTTTCTCCTACTATGGTGTTAGGCCTATATATATCGCATACCAGGTATCATGGATTAGTTTGGATATGTCAAAATACTTGAAGAGGTCATGTTGCCTTATGCTGAAGAGGACATGCCCTTGAAATGGGTGTTTCAACAAGACAATGACCCCAAGCACACTAGTAAACGAGCAAAATCTTGGTTCCAAACCAACAAAATTAATGCCTCGCAGATGTGAAGAAATCATGAAAAACTGTGGTTATACAACTAAATACTAGTTTAGTGATTCACAGGACTGCTAAAAAAGCAGTTTGAACAAAATAGTTTTGAGTTTGTAGCGTCAACAGCAGATGCTACTATTATTGTGAACACCCCCTTTTCTACTTTTTTTTAATAGCCCAATTTCATAGCCTTAAGAGTGTGCATATCATGAATGCTTGGTCTTGTTGGATTTGTGAGAATCTACTGAATCTACTGGTACCTTGTTTCCCATGTAACAATAAGAAATGGATTAATCTTTTTAGTCACATAGCACTACTATTATTCTGAACACTACTGTACATGTTCCCGTTTCACATGGTGGACAATACAGGGAGATGGAACTGCAAATATTTTTTAAAGACATAGCTGACTTATTAAAAAACAACAGCTGAAGAGGAATAATAAAATATTTATGAGTACAATAAAATCCAACTGCGACAGTTGATTTGTATCCACTTCTGTTCTCTCAAACACTCCCACTCCATGTGACCCCCCCCGTTCAACCACTGTCCCACATGACACAATGATATGCAAACAGCAGCCCTCAGTGCCAGCAACACAATGTACACACACACACACACACACACACACACACACACACACACACACACACACACACACACACACACACACACACACACACACACACACAGGCACATTCACGTGCACACCCAATGGAACATTATGTAAGTCAGTGTGCACCCTGCAAACACACAGCTCTGTGCAGGCCGGGGGAATATCACACATTCTAGTGGCTCAAACTGCAATTCTTACACACACACACACACACTTGGAATACAAAAAGAACAAATGTAGACGGCAGGAATCTGAATTGGCAAACAGGTTTAAGAAGTACGGATTAAAAATTTGTGCAGCACTGCACAAAGCCGGAGAGTCCTGGACTGGTTCTCGTCGCCCTCTCAGCCACTAATGGAATGATAAGGAGTATTTATATAGCTGTGGCTTACCTCAGCATCAAGCTCCCTAAAAATGTCCATTTTTAGATCAGATATGTCAAGGCCTGGCTTTTAGAAGACACGATGCTACTTTACTGTCTTTTGTATTCCGAAGTCCAAAATTGCAGATTTATTTGGCATCTAACTGCACACTTTAGGAAATCTAACAGAACAACTGAAGTACATGGTACTGCAAGGACAGTTTATTCATAAAATTATGAAATTCATAATTTGATATAGATGGACAATCTTGAACTGCCCAGCAGGTGGCAGCACAGCATACATAAATTCACTAAATGAATCCCTGATGGTAATAAAACTGCATCCAGACTAGGGACAGACCGATAATCGGCAGATGCTAATAACTGGCATGGCCGATACTCAGCCAATATCGGCCAAGATAATTATCGGTCTATTCCTTCCAGACAAAGTGTGAGTTTTCCTTGATATGGTACTTAAACAATAATCGATCATTAAAACGGTTGATTATTTTTGTTTCAACACTTGCTAACTTTCGTAAGTTTAATGTTTCGCCGACTCGGCCTTTCTCTCCACTGTGATGCTGACATGAGGTCTGACATTAAACAGCAATTGGACCTAACAGGAACCAGACTGTAAGAACCTTCAGGTATCATGTTGGAGCATGAAGTGTTTATTTGTGTCGAGAGCACGAGGTCTTGTGGTCCATCCTGTCTCACTACTACATCATATGACTGTCATCATTCACACAAAACCCACAACCAGACTCCCAACAGCAACTATCAGCATACATCAGTGGGCTTAACCCCTTAACGCCTGGATGTATACAGCTGTATATTAAAAAATGTTTTGTGTGTGTTTGTGCCTTTAAGTAGATGGTAAATAATGTTGAGATTATTAATTTCACTTTTGCACAAAAAATAAATAGTAATTTTGGTATTTTGGTAATCATTTATGTTATGTTATAATAATAAATAATAATAATAATAATACTGATATGTTGCAAATATGTGACAACAGGCATACTGGTCAATTTGGTAAGTTGCATATTTGAGTCAAATATTGTAGCATATATGCGACAATAGGCGTTAAGGGATTAAATCCCAACTGAAATGACATGGGCTCCATTTTTATATTTTAACCCCTTAAGCCCAGGTTACACATAGACGGTTTTGTCGGCGGGTAGTACGTAGACCGAAGTTCGCGGTACTTCCGGCTGTTTTCGCGGTGGAAAGGGGCGGAGCATTGCGCCAGCGTTTTGAGCACCATACTAGCCGCAAATACACAGATAAAACGCCGCTAAATCCGCCGAATAAAGCAGCGTTTTGATGCCGTAGCATCCGGCACACGTCAGGCAACGGGGGTTAATACCCAGTTCTATCCTTTACAATCGCAGGTTAAGACGCGCATGAGAATGGCGGTGTTCTGCCGCCGAAAATGCCCTGTGTACCGCTGGATTTATCCAGGCAAATCCTGCTTTACTCCAGGAACTTTTGCATATAGGCACCGCCCCCAGATTATAATAGGCTGAAGCAGCTGTCACTGCAGGGGGAGGGAGCTCATCTCTCAACCTTTTCTTCTCCTCTCCTTTTTCCCCTCCTCAACGTGTTGCTCGTCTCCACCATAGGGCTACCCTCTGCTTCTGAACCAGAGCTCTTGGTAAGTCCTTGCCGCTGCCAATTTTCTTTTAGGAGGCATACTGGAGCTTCTCTGCAAAAAAAATAGCTGGCCGCGAGTGAGAGGCCTGCATGCAGTGCGCTAGCGTTTTTATACTGACCGCCGCCTATCGGCCGTTTGGAACGCTGTTAACCGGGAGGTGGCGTTTAGAACGGAGTACTGTCCGCTAGCACTGCCGTTTTGTCTGTCTCTGTCGCCAGTTAAAACACCTTTGAGGACGCCAATGTGGGCTCTATCGCCGTTTTACATGCCGTTGGTTAGGGATACAACGCCGGCCGCCAATTACGGCGGTGTAAACTGCGGCACTACAGGAAGGGGCAGGATGACACGGCAATTAAAAAGTATCAAACACCGTTGTTCGCGTTGTCTCCGTTGTCACGCAAATTCTCCGGGAGCGCTCCCGGAATTATTTGACATGATGAATAATTTTTTCAACGATTCCCGGTAAAGCAGGAACTAAGCCACGCCCCCTAGTGCCGGCGTTGACAACGGCGTTTGATCCTTAAGACGGCCAAAAACTCTTCCGGGACGCTTCCGGGAGCTCTTACCGTCTATGTGTAAATGGGGCTTTAAACCCTAGAGCCTATTTCACCAAAATCACATACCCACACATTATGATTTATTTCTCAGCTTGTACAAGGTCAAAAATACAAAAGTTTGGATCAGAAAAAAGACAGGTCCTAAGGGATGTTGTGGATGCAAAAAAATGAAAGTAAATAATACTTGGTAGAAGTAAATTAGTTTTTTTCCCAAAAAATGAATTCCGATTTATGTCTTTATTTGCTTGGCGGTTCAGCTGTGGTTAGCTGATATGTGATTGAAGTGGATACTTTTGTAGAGGAGACTTCGCTTGACATTTTGATGTATAATAAGTGTATGTTGGTGTCAGCATTGGTTAGTTTTGAGTGTTCAAATGTTCCAAAACAGGGCAAGTCCCCAAATTTGGGGACTCAAGGGTTTAAGAGGTTTTAAGATGTTAATTTCTTGTGACATCATATAAAAGGTAAAGATTTACAACAAGGGTATATTAATTAATGCAGTAATAAGCATTAACTAACAGTGAATTAAGACTTAATTGTGTTTAATATTCATTTCAAGTTGTTCAAGTTACCTAAAATATTAATTTCTACATTATTTAAAAATGTATAGCAACTGAATACACCAAAGTAATTACTAATTTATTACTGCAGGTTAACATTTTGTCACGGTTAATGCTTATTACCGCATTAATTAACATGAACACATTCATAAATAATTAATAAACACAGCTAATACAAATAACAGTTAGGTAATGCTTATTACTGCATTAATTAACATGAACAGATTTTAAATGATTAATAAATACAGTTTATTAATTCGATATAATGTAATGTTTATTACTCCCTAATTAACATGAACACAATAAGCACTGTTCATTATTAATTCAATGTTAGGTAATGCTTATTACTGCATGAATTTACATGAACTCATTAATAAATGATTAATAAACAGATTTAACAGTTAATTTTTAGGTAACGTGCATTACCATGTTACTTAACACAGACACATTAATAGATGTTTAATAAACACAGTTAACTATTAATTCAATATACAGCCATGCTTATTACTGCAATAAATAACACACCATTAATTAACACACTTAATTATTAGGTAATGCTTATAATAAACATGAACACCACTAATAAATAATTCATAAAAATAGTTAAGCCATGTCCCTTTAAGATACGTTACATACACTGTAGTGAGAGAACTGTGTGTGTGTATGTGACACAGAAGAGAAGCGAAGCAGAAAACGCTGCAGGGCCATGTAATAATAAAGCTGTCAGAAGCACTTAAGTCGACGCCCTTCATGTGGACACATTTAGAAACAGGAAGTTAACGTGCAAAAAGGAACTAATGCAACTCATAAGTCACACTGAAATATGAGTGTTTGTTGATGACAACATGTTTTACCGCCACGTCCTTTATGCAAGAACAAATTGTCCGATTGCAAAATAAATAAATAATTAAAATAATCTGTTATTTTGGATTATAAACAGGTGACATTTATGCACTTTAATTTTAATGAGAAAGTAAGAAAGAGACATTAAATTCAGCTTTTGTCAATCAGGAAACTCTCCTCTAAATTACATGAACACTAGTTAGGACACTCCAGATATGCTGTGCATGATGGGAAAAGGTTAGGTCAAGTCTTCAAGGTTAGGTCAAGTCTGCTAGCACGCTTCACCACATCCACCACACCACGGAACCGTCTTGGTTTCTGGATGGCAACCATCCAGGCAGATCACCGGTCCATTCCCACCTCTCCAAAGTAACCAACCATCTGCTGCAGAGCCAGGTGGGATGCGGGCATGTCCTGGATCATAACGAGAAAAATGCACCACATGGCCACTATATAGCAGCTGATGTTCCGTCACCATGCAAACACCATGCCAACCGATATTATCGGCCGATATACGCCCTTTTCAAAGTACCCACTATCGGCCGAAATTTTGCCGATAGAACGCCGATAATTTCTCATAAACAGAACAGTTACTGAAATAATGTTTGTGTCAGCAGTGTAAAATGTCCTTGCACCGTTTGTCCAGTAGATGGAGCTCTGACTCCATTCAACTGAGAGCTGCTTACACCCCTGCTTAAATGTGTTCATCACCGGCCCCCGTAGTTCGCTGTCACACTGCACTGATCGGCTGACAAAAGCATACAAGTAAGTTTATAAGGATGTTGTTTGTAATAACTTTGCAATTACATTCACCCCACATTTCTCCCGTTTCAGTTCAACTCAGTTTGATTAACTCAGTTTATGTAGTAAGATCAGATGTATTTCACAACTCTTTTTAAGGATATGTATTTGCTATTTCACAAAGGTTTAATTCTTGATTGCATTTTTTGAACTTGAAAATTCTTCTCTGTTACAAAGTTAATCAATATGAGGACAAAGCTTCAGCTTTTAGCTCATACCTTTTTTGTTAAGGGTCCAAAAAAGAACATTTTATTCATTAAAAAAATAAAATAAAAATATCGGGTGATTTATTGGCTATCGGCAAATCAGCCGATTTATCAATTATCGGCATTTTTTCATCCAAATATCGTTATCAGCCTCAAAAAATCCATATCGGTCGGGCTCTAATGCAAATGACACTCCTCATTTTCGTCTCCATAAGTAACCTCAAAACCTGAGAAAAACATTTCCCTTCATGATTTCTGCACATTTTAAAATATTTAAACTGTTCTGCGTCTGGTGTCACTGTCGTGTCAGAGTTGCGAATTTGAATCGACCTGCTAAGAATCCTGCAAACAGAAGGTCCTTAGCAGCAGAAAACAGAAACGCTGCCTGTGTCCTTCCACATAAATGCAGTTCAGCTGAATTTGTATTCAGTGCAGATGCATTTGTGCTCTCCAGAACACATCGTGTCCAAACCCAGCTAAAAGCTGTGCTAGTCCAGTTTAACAGATAAAACCACTGACCTCCCTGCAAACGGTGCAGGATGCACCACATGCATCTGCTACAGTCACATGATACACACCGGCTGTCTTTAAAAAGACCACAACAAGCACACATCAAACATTACTGCAGAAAAGGAAAATTTAGCTCTTTTTTGTGCTCTTTCTGTGTGTTCCTTGTCCGTGTCGTGCTCACCCACAGGCGCTTGATGCAATGTGATGCTAAGCTGCAGCGTTTGGTTCTGCTGCAGAATGGGCCCACTTCTCATCTGACCCAGATACACACACACACACACACACATATATATATGTATGTCCACATGCATCCAAATGTGTGCACACACACCCAAATACAAACAGACTGACACAGCAAGAACACACACGGACGAGGAGTCCCAGGATAATATGGACAACAAGACAAAGTGCACATTTAGGACACACACACACACACACAATGAAGAACAGCTGAATGTGATGAACCTATGAAACATTATATGATGAAGATGATGATGGTGGAACCTGGGGGTAAACAGCAGTACCTTTTGGCCTCGGGGTCCATATCAGACTGACTTGCGGTACTCGTGGTATAACACATATAACATATATTATGTTGTACTGATCGGAAAACCACACTTCATTTCAGATGTTTTCCTGCTGCTTTAGTTGCGTTTGACTCTGTGGTAAATGACTGTGTTTGTGTTTGGCTTTTCCAAAATCTAAGGCACTTAAATGGTTTTAACCACTTATGCCAAAGATTTATATTTTACAGGTGCAACCAAAGACTGTTTTCATTATTACCTTTTGGCTGACATTTAACAACCGGATCAACAATTTTGATATCCGCACACACTTATATATACATACTATAGTAAATATATGGTTATTGGAAGCAGTTTTCCAGATTTTATAACTGGAACACTTTAGTCAACATCATAATTAAATATCATAATTGGAGTTTTTATCTGATTTGGGCAAAAACTTGGTGGAATGATTGAGAGTCAGCCAAGGACAGAAGGGGTTTGATTGTGTGAAAAACAGCTTAACACTCAGGGTCACAGACCACGTCAAAATTAAACATGGGCGGCATTTATATTGGGCTTTCGTGGTCAGAGCGCTTCACAGTGATGCCTCACATTCATCCATTCACACACTGATGTCAGGGTGCTGCCATGCAAGCCCCTCACTTGGGGAGGACTTGGAAGGTACATTGCCCAATGGCCCTGAGTAATTTTATACACACCAGCAGTCAAAGGCTTGGACACACTTTCCCAGAATGGGAAATGATACGGATCAAACATCATGGATTGTGCTCAAGGACAAAATGCTTCCATTTTCCAACAGAACTGATCAAATGTCAAGGCTGTACAAGTGCCCCTTCTAGTCTTAAACCATGCACTTTTAAACTTATGTCTAATTAAAATGACTTTGAACTAATTAATAAATGATTTATTGTGGTGCATTCAGGTGCTGTGGTGAAGAAACGATAACAGACTACAAATCCAGCTACACTGCAATAACTCTGGGAAGGTGAAGCAACAACAACATTCCCTGTGGGTTTACTTAACAGTCTGGGAACATGCTGCTTCCACCACACCACTGAACTGCCTTGGGACCTGGATGACAACAACCCAGGCAGAAAACAGACCCATCTTCACCTCTTTACAGTGACTATCTATCTGCTGCACGTAGCTGAAAGATTGCTGTTTGTCTTCTGCAGCTGTTGGGATACTCAACACTGAGGCACCTGTGTGCTGGATCATGCATATTTAAAACGCACCACATAGGCAAAATGTCATAGTGGGCGTTCCCTCGCCACGCCAAGTGATACTTCTCATCTGAGACTCTCTGAGAGTTTGACATGTAATACTGACACCAAGCAAGTTTTAATTACCAACAATTAATGGCAAACCCAGAGTGATCGGAACCAAAAGGGACACTAGAAAGTTCGGGAAAAGCCAGATCAAACCTTCAAACCGTTGTTTCTTTAAGTCTGCGCATTTCCTAGGCGATGCTAGCACCATAGTTTTTCCACATTTCTTACCCACAGCTGGAGCATCATACTCTTCTCCCAGTAGAATCTCCGGAGCAGAGTATGCCAGGGACCCGCAACTTGTAGCCAACATGGTTCCAGGTTGAAATAAGTTGCTGAACCCAAAGTCTGTTAGCTTGACTGCCCCCTGCTGGGGAAAGAACACCACATTCTCCGGCTTCAGGTCCCGGTGCACCACGTGGAGCTGATGGCAGTAGGCAACTGCACGAACAATTTGTGCAAAATGACGCTTGGCTGTCCCTTCAGCCACGCCTCCTTCATGGCGGAGGATGTAGTCATAGAGGTCGCCACCTTCAGCCAGCTCCATGATCAGGTAGAGGGTGGTGGGCGTGTCGATGACCTCGTACAGGCGAACCACATTAGGATGCTGCACCAGCCTCATGCACCTGAAAGTGATGGTAAAATTGAAATAAGTCCTCCAAAAATGTAACGGCACTTGTTTTACAGTTAGGTCCATAAATATTTGGAGATTGACACAAATAATGTCAACCACCTACTTTAATCTGAGGATACACTCGTTCCTGTACGTTCATCCAAATCAAGCAACCATTGCAGGAATTACAGTCGTATTTCTAAATGACGTAAACTGAAATTTTTAACTCCGGAAGACAAATCTTCAGGAAGCCCAACCCACTCTTGGCACAGGATGTCACTGGGATGACACAATACATATTCTGTCCTGGAGTTGTGATATACTGGCGTTATCTTATTTCCTGACAAATGACTGTCTGAAGTGTCCTGCTCATAGACATCAAGCGAGGCTTCCATTGAAGATGTCTTCAATTAATTCTTTTTTCATTTTCTAGCATGTTTTTGCCTTTAGCAAATTACAATCACATCAGGTTACTGACTTTGTTATTGCAGAAGTTCCACTTCAAATCAAATCAAATCAATTTTATTTATATAAAGCCAAATCACAACAAACAGTTGCCCCAAGGCGCTTTTTGCCCCAAGGCGCTTCACTTCATTGCCTTAAAAAGTCTGCATGCTTTAAATTGTCATTAATCTACACTGCGGAGGGATTGTGGCTGGAAGTCTCTTGGATTAGATGCCCCTGTTCCTCACAGCAGATCTGGATCTTGATTTAGCACAAGATTTATGTCCATCCTGAAGCCACTCTTGATCTACAGTGAGAATGCATGGGTGGGGCTTGAATCCAAGACCTTCTTGCTGTAAGGTAAGACTGTGAACCGCTGCACCTCAGAATCCACAGTCTTTTTTATCATTCTGTTGCAGGATTTTCTGTCCATAGATCTTCATCCAGAAGTGTACAGGCTACT
This sequence comes from Thalassophryne amazonica, assembly GCF_902500255.1. Classification (NCBI taxonomy): domain Eukaryota; kingdom Metazoa; phylum Chordata; class Actinopteri; order Batrachoidiformes; family Batrachoididae; genus Thalassophryne; species Thalassophryne amazonica. The sequence continues at coordinate 109,004,094 of NC_047110.1, read as the reverse complement.
TTTTGGTGTTCTTCCTTTTTTGGCAACCTCTCATATCTACTCTGATGATGGTTGTTAACTCTGAGAGAGGTACACAAACCCCTTAAAGGGTTAAACCTCACTCGCGTGTAGTGCCTTGGGGCAATGTAATTTAGTGCTGTATAAATCAATGAATTGACATGAGGGTGTTCTTGATATGGCAATTATTTATGTAGAGGTTTTTTCTTCAATACAGAAAGGACTATTCTGTCGTTTAATTATTTGCAGAATTGTGAGCCTTTTGGTGACCCTGAATTTTGTTATGAATATTTTGTTGGTACAAAACATTGAACATCACTGAGTTACACAACACTTCAAATCAACTCTCGACCTTACTTGTGGTAAACAACATAATGGGAAATACCACAAGATACGGTGCATCTGGAAAGTATTCACAGCACTTCACTCTTTCCACATTTTATGTTACAGTTCAGTTGATTTTGGAATAAAAGAGTAGGTTCTACATAGGTCCTGAGGGCCACCAGACCGGTATTTATCTCCGGAGTCCATGGCATGAAGCAGAGGAGAGTCTACATCTCCCCCTGGATGGGACACCAGTCGGATGCAGGTTGCTCCCCCAGCTAATGTGGGTACCCGTTTACAGCTGGGTGGACTGAGACAATGCAGATTAGGTGCCTTGTCTGAGGACACACAGGTGACTTAGTAAAGATTTGAACCAAGGTCTATAGATTGGCAGGCCAGCTAATTATCCACTGGGCCACCTGTTCTACTCCTGAGCTGCTCTTATAAACACACTGGAGCGCTTGGTGAAATTCTATTGTACCTGCTGCATTATTGGTAAATATCCACGAGGTGGACATATTCCTCCATTTCAAGAACCTTGGGACACCACAATGACCAACCTGTTGCTTATAGTAGTAGATATCTGGTTGTTTCATGCCATTTGGTGCTGTAATGGGCTGAACAACAACTCATTTTGAGACTGTGTCAGAGCAGCTCCTGTCTGGCTGTGTTTGCCACTGTCTCCTCTGAGCAGGTGCACCACTCAGCAAGAGTCAGGAAACGTCTTTTTTTTTAATTTTTTTTTTTATGAAGTTCAGTGGAAGCCCAACCCACTCTTGGCACAAGATGTCACGGGGACGACGCAATACATATTCTGTCCTGGAGTCGTGATATACCGGCGTTATTCTTTCTCTGGTTGGCATGAAAACTGGATACAGACGTGAGGCACCCGAGCCGGCCAGGAGTCTGTCTGAGTTTAAGCAAGCTTTATTAGGTTGTACTGCAAAGTGTACAAGCTGCTTAAGTCACCATTCACACAGCTGTAAAATAAATCCAATTTCAGCCTGCACTTAAAGCACATATTGATCATTTGTTTCCAGCTACAAAACATTTTGGAAGACAGTTAAAATCACAGAACAGTTCCACTGTTGTTAAATGTTTTTATATCCCCGACTGTGAATGGTGATGTTTTGTCGGGTGTAACACTGAAAAGGTAGACAAGAATCCATCTTTGTGTTCCTGTTTTCCTTCACACAAAGACTTCTGTCGGATCTATTCAGAGTCTTCAAGGCTCACTGCTGCAATATCGTTCTGAAATTAAATCTGACCTACAAAATAAATAAAATAATGACTACAAATGCACTTTTGTTTTGTTTTAAAAGTCGGAATCTTTTCTATCTCATCCAAGAAGCTGTAATAGAATAACTGCTGTCTTGTACCGTACCTCACTTCCTGTAAGAGGTGGCTTGTGGCCATAACATCAAGTTTGGTCTTGTTAATCATCTTGACAGCGACTAGTTGTCCAGTGTTGACATTACGAGCCAGCTTGACCACCGCAAAGTGGCCTCTGCCCAACGTCCGACCCAGATGGTACAGTCCACTGAGATCAGAGCGCCCGGGGCTGCTCTGGAGGTCGAGATGGGGCGATCCATCGCGGGCTGAGCTTGTGTCTCTGGAACAGTCCATGATTAAAAACAGAGAGGAGCTGGAAGACACAAGGGCTTCCGGAGGCGGCTGGAGTTAAAGAAGATGTCTGGAGGGATAAAGAGAAACACCAGATGGAAAAGGCAGCAGGGGTACGATGAGTTCTTCAAAGCTGGTGATGTGCCTGTGAAGAGAAACAAAAGGCAACAGAAGTCACTTTGTGTGGATCATTTTGACTGAGTGTCAGTTCAACAAACAAAAAACACAAGGTAAGCTGTGTGTAAAGACAAAAAGTTTACACAAAGTACTGATGGGTAGGAAGGAACAATAGAGGGTGAAGTGATGAGGAGGGGCCGAGTTTGGTTCTATCTCACATAACATCCATCCAGCACAAATGGCGCCCCAAATCAATACTGTAACACAAAACCATAATGTGTGTGTGTGTGTATGAGTGTGTGTGTTTCTGTGTCATTAATTTGGCCTGTGTTTAAGAGGGTTAGTGGGTGACATTAGGCCTGGTGATGTCATGATCAGAATCCCCCCCAGAGTAACGGGTTCAGCTGCCATCATCCTCTTCATCGTATTAATGCACATCACAGCTGTCACCACTTCATCAACAATAACCATTATAACCATTATCCCAACCGCCAGCATCATTTATTTATCACCATATCGACAAACAGCGACAGCCTCTCTCAGAATGTGTACAGACTCTGACCCCGCCTCCAATGCCACCTATCGTTAATGGAGACAAATGGACAGACGTGTGTCCCACCACTCAAAGATGGGGTCTAAAAGCTTGGTGTTCTTTAGGGCTTCCACCAGTTGTAACTGATTCTTATTTTATCTTAATCAAATGCTTGAGATCCTCGTGGTCCATGTCTGCTTAGGAAATCCTCAGTCAGCCGAGCCAACAGAATATTAGAAATAGTGTCCCAGGCTGTAATCGACTGATTATGGCTCCGCCCAGTAAATATCACCAGAGATGATCTTTGAGCAACTTACCCAATCCTACCCATGAAGCAGGATCTAGTTTCATAATTGATTGCTTGAGGATCCACCCAGTTGATATTCATTGCTAACAATCTGTAATCACCCTACTCAACCCTCCTGTTGATATTTGTTGGTAACAATCTGTAATCACCCTACTCAACCCTCCAGTTGATATTTGTTGGTAACAATCTATAGCCACCCTACCAACCCTCCCATTGATATTCATTGGTAACAATCTCTAATCACTGTACTCAACTCTACCATGGATATTCACTGGCAACAATCGACAATCACCCTACTCAACTCTCCAGTTGATATTTGTTGGTAACAATCTGTAATCACCTTACTCAACTCTCCCGTTGATATTCTTTGGTAACAATCTGCAATCACCTTACTCAACTCTCCCGTTGATATTCTTTTGTAACAATCTGTAATCACCATACTTAACTCTACCATGGATATTCACTGGCAACAATCGACAATCACCCTACTCAACTCTCCAGTTGATATCCGCCAGTTAACAACCCTCAGTTGCCCTACCCAACCCTATCTTCCATCATAATAAACCTAAATGACTACTTTCATCACTGGACGCTAACGTAACCCAAACCCTACCATTACCAATATTGACTGACAGGAACCTCAGTTATGCAAATGATAAGATACAAGTGAGTAATGCTAGCTAACGGCTGGCCTGTTAGTAGCACAAAGACGTGAAGAAATCGCAACAGGTCTGTGTGTTTTACTAATCACCTGCATGGCAAATTCATATAGAAACTCAGATTTATATAGAAATGTGATAGTGTCACCAGAAATGCATGTTGTAAGTAATTACAAAATGCAAGAATTATGCAGTTTTAAGGTTTGGCAAAATATAATTTGAGTGCTGGTGCCCTAATGGGACCAATGTCTTTGGTTTACAGTCATTTATGGAACAAGCAGGCACTCGTGAGCACAAAATACCAATTTTTATGTGCATTTTGTACCAAACATCAAGTCATCACGTTCCAGGCCAAATTCAAGATAAAATCCCTCATTTTCTAGAACATTATGCATCTGTTCAGCAAATTTCATCAACATGCCCTCACATCTTTTTGAGTTAAAAGTTGCTGTGCCAAACATTCTGCTGGATCTCACTGATTCACTTATGTGTCAGAACATAATCCATCCACTCGCCACATTCCAGTGAAATCTGTTTGTTACTTTTTGAATTATTCTGCTGGAAGACAAACACCAATGAAAACATGATCTTCTGGATGGAGGTAAAAAAAAAGGGACTTCTCTTGAATAATTCAGTCCTAAAAGGTGAGCAGAGCGTTCAGACTTTGAGGAAGACAATGAAGATAAGTTTTAGGTTTGAATGTGTGATCCTCAGCCAAATACATCAAATAAAAAAACACTTGATCGCTGACAATCTCTCAACACAACAAAGGTTTTAAAAGAAGGTAGTGGATATTTTGCCGGACACGGCAAACATGTACCTAGCGATATTTGACCGGATCTCCTCACTGATTGTTTAGTTCAAATGACGTCATCGTAGAAGGTATTACAACATGGCGGCGCCCTCAGCATTGAGTGTTGGTGCTAATTTTTCATCTTTAAATGCCGTTTTTGGTGCCATAAAGTTGTTTGAATCGGAAGAGAAAATCACCTACTGACGGAGGGATTCTCGGACTCTAAAAGCAGCTCAAAAACGTGGCATAGTACGAAATTATTTCCGCCATGTGGCGAAAATTAATTCCACTGTGCCCAAAATTATTTCCACCACCACACCCAAAATTATGTCCACTGATGCTTTTCACCATGCGGTCGAAATAATTTCGGGCATGGTGGAAATAATTTTTGCAATCTTGGTAATTTTCTGTGTTGGACGGGGATGATAAACAAAACCTGCAAATTCAAGACAGAATAAAAAAAAAAATACAGAAGTCCATATCGGCATGTGTGTTTGTCCTGTTTTTTCTCTGTCAGTGTCATGTCTGCAAAACTTTTGATCAGTCCACCCCTGAAAATAGTGAATGGTAAAATATGCCAGTTTTCAAGAATGAAAATCACCAATATCGAGCTACTATCATGAATGTGAAACAAGATTTTAAACTCCGATCGCCTTTAAGTTCCCACCCGACCGCGGCCGCTCTGTTCCGTCGTGAATAAATTTAGACGGCCGGCAAAACAGCGCAACCCGCCATTTTGCTGGTGCCACGTACGGCGAAATATCGTTGGGTTCAACTTTGCCAAGGGAACCGGCATGTTACAATAAACTCTACAATGACGTCATTCCACCCCAGCCCCCCTGTGGAAACGGTCTGGAGCCGCCCCTGTCTTCGGGCCGCTCTTCTTCCTCTTAAATCCAGCTGTTTGTCCTGAGTTGACGCGCGCTGCGCGCACACACACCCACGGACACGGCGGGATGCTGCGAACACCTCCTCCTCCTTCACCTCCTCCTCCTTCACCTCCTCCAGGTGCGAACTCACCATTAAAGTGATGACGTCCCGCGGCGGCGCGAGCCCCTCGGGTTCACGCGCTCCCCGGCGGTCAGTCCGAGCGTCCCCGTGTGTTTTTCCGCTGTTGCGTGTGCGCACACTATCCTGCCGAGCGGCCGCCTCGCTCGCTTCATCTCTCCGAGTGATGATGCCGGGAACGCGTGTGAGCGCGCGCTCGTTCACTCGCGCCGCAGCAGAGGCGCGCGCGCGCGCACCCGTCCCGCTTCCTCCTGACGTCAATGCATTCCAGCGCGCTCCCGCAAGTGTGCGCGAGCTTTGCCGCGCGCGCCAAGAAGACGCTGAGAAGTCTATTATGTCAGTTCTTTAAATAGACGGAGCCCGAACCGCCGTTTAGTGACGTTTAAAGTCAAAGTTGTTTCCGCTGTTTGACCTCTGACCTCCTGAAGCAGCGTGCACGTTCATTCCCATCTCTTCTTCAGGAATTTACAATGCAAATTCTTTTTTAACGAGCTCGTTCTGGGAATGTGTTTACGTCGTTTTACTGTAACGTTTTAATTCTTTGAATGAGTGCATGTTGACTTTTTGTTGAGGTTCTAGTCAGTGAGTTACATCTAAATAAGTCCGTTTGATGACGTCATCCCACTACCCCTTCCTTTCATCCAATCAATCAGCTCAATGCCCCCATCTAGTGGTTTCTGCAGTAACCTGATGTTGCTGACCAGGGAGCGCCAGTAAACATCAGTCAGTCTGACGGCCTGACCTTTGACCCAGTATGATTCCATAACTTCCCGTGTCCTGCCGTCAATTGGGAATGTTTTGATTTGAGACCCATGTGTCACTTTCAACATGTACCTCATTTCTTTTGAGTGAAACCCTGCTCACGCTGATCATCACTTGTGAGCATTAAGAGAACAAATTGTTTTCAGCTGGTGCACTAATATTTTGGAGTCCCTAGATGGCAGTAAGGATTGTTGCTGATTCCTGCATGTTTCAGATAAAACAGCTTTGTCCGCTGCTGTTAATAAGAATGTTGGAAGCCCATCTAGTAGCTACTAATATAAGCAACAGGTTTGGGTGTCCCACAGCAGCCAGTGCTCCAGGTTCTTGAAACTGAGCATTATCACCACCTGGTGGCCATTCACCATTAATGCAGGTACAATCGAGTTTGGCCAACTTTTACTGCTGCGGTGTCTGGTTGTGTTCTGCTTTTGCCAATATGAAATTTTAGAAGATGAAATGCTTGATTGCCCTTGAAATATATGTTCCTCCAAAAATCACACTGCACAGGTCAGAAGCTTCATGTGAGTAATGTCTAACCTCCAAACCCCCTGAGCAATCACACAGGTGACAGTGGTAAGGAAAAACTCCCTCTGATGATGTCGAGGAAGAAACTTCAAGCAGACCAGAGTCAGAGGGGTGACCCACTGCTTAGGCCATTCTAACAGTTATAAGGTTTTTACAAAGTTTTACAAAGCTGAAGAAACACAAAACAGAAAAGCCAGAACAGCATCAAAAACAAAGTGCATTACTGAGATGAGCATGCAGTCATTGGCACCACAGGGAGGGCATTGTGAGATAAGTCCAGCATCCTGGGGTGCAGGGCCAGCGTCCATCCATCGCCTCATCAATGTCAACCCAGCAAAAACGGTCTTCATGGAGGACTGCACTCCAAAAGCAGACTGCAGTGGCTCAGAGAGGTTACGCTCAGCAAGGTGGTCCACGAGCTGCTGCATCAGCTTCAGGCAGGGCATCCCGTGGTCAGTCCAGCGCCCTGTGGTACGCAACCGTCAACCTCACACGGTGTCTTCAGTGCTTTGGACAGAGAGAAAAAGAACAGAATCAGTCAGCTGGAAATAACTGCACCTAAGGTATGAGTTCACCAGCAGTAAATTGACAGGGAAGCAAAAAGAATTCTAAGGTGGTCGCCAGCAGCTAGAATTGAGCTTCACTAACAGAACCAGAATTTAGATGAAGTGAGCTTGAAACCTGTTCTGATGCAACTAAGATGAGTTAAAGGGATAGGAAGCATAGTTCCATACTATGCCAGTGTGCTAACCATACGAGAGAGAGAATAGATGCGTCTTAAGTCTGGACTTCAAAGTCTCTATGGAATGTGACCCTGGAATGATCTCCCTGAAGAGGCAGGGAGATCATTCCACAAAACAGGTACACGATAAGAGAGGGCTCTGTGGTCTGCAGACTTTTTATTCATCCCAGGGACACAAAGTAGTCCTATGCCCTAAGAACGCAAAGCCCAGGCCAGTACGTAGGGTTTAATTTGGTCAGCTAAGTAGGGAGGTGCCACTCTGTGAATAATTTTATAGGTTAGTAGCAGAACCTCAAAATCTGATCTCACAGTGACAGGAAGCCAGTGAAGAAACGCCAAATTGGGTGTAATGTGCTCAAACTTTCTGCTTCCTGTCAAAAGTCTGGCAGCAGCATTTTGAACCAATTGGAGAGCCCTAATGTTGGACTGTGGGAAACCAGAAAATAGAACATTGCAGTAGTCCACTCTAGAGGAAATCCTTCCCACTGTAGCCAAGTGCTTGCTCACAGGGGGTCGTTTTGACCGTTGGGGTTTTACATAATTATTGTATGGCCTTGCCTTACAATATAAAGCGCCTTGGGGCAACTGTTTGTTGTGATTTGGCGCTATATAAAAAAATTGATTGATTGATTGATTGATTGAATAAATGCATGGATCAGGGTCTCAGCATCAGCCATAGACAGGATGGGACGAATCTTCGCTATATTTCACAGGTGGAAGAAAGCAGTCCTCGTAATATCGCTAATGTGGAGGTCAAAGGACAACGTAGAATCAAAAATTACCCCAAGGTTCCTCACTTTGTCATTGTGATATATGACACACGAGCCTAGGCTAATCGTTAGCTGGCAAAACTGATGTTGATGTCTCACTGGAACACTGACCATCATTTCAGTCTTCCCAGAATTTAAAAGAAAGAATTTGCTGGACATAAGCAATTCTCTAAAGACTTGAGGTGGATGAGATTACCAGCACTTATCGGCATGTACAACTGAGTGTCATCATCTTAGCAATGAAAAGTAATCCCATTATGCCATTATGTATAAGTCCTAGGGGTGCTATAAAGGGAGAAAAGCAGGGATCCTAAGTAGGGATGGGTACTGATAAGGTTTTATCGATATCGATGCCATTATCGATTCTGCTTATCGATCCGATTCCTTATCGATTCCCTTATCGATACCTCGTGAATTTTGTACTAAAAGTAGGCTTTACAGGTTTTCTATGTGTTTCCTTGAGTCTTAAAGTAAATAAATATGAAATTAGTCACTGTATCCTTGATCTCTGGACATAAATAAAAATAAACAAAACTGTGTTTCGCGTTGAAGTTATTAATTCAGACTGAATTCTATTGTTCTATCTTGACTTGTCAGAGAGCCGCGCAACGTTTGGAGCTGTGTGAACAGAACGGAGGATGATTCTCGTTTCAATCTCGCAACAAGACAGGAGTCCCAGTTAGTAACTTTAATCTGTGCAAAAGTGAATCACAACTCATATTCAGGGAGGAAAGTGGTGAAAAATAAAAAAAAGCTGAAACCCAAAATTACCCCCCGACACCACCTGCACGAAAATGTTTGAATTCTAGAAGCTCTGAAATGCAATCTGGGAATAAACTGGAGTGAGTGCAGCATCCATTTAGTGAGGAAAAAAATACAACTTTCCTTATTCAAATTCATTCCAGTAGTATTCTGATCTTACTAGGATGCAGCAGTTTTCTAGTTTGTCTGATAGTTCTGGAGGAAATCACTGAAGAAATTATCAAACTGAAAATATGGTTTGACCGAAACAAACTGTCATTAAACTTAAATAAGACAGGGATGAAATGGAGGTGTGAGAGTCACTAGGTGTTCACAGGAAACACTTATTTCTGTATGTATGTATTTATTCATGTTACTTGATATTATATATTTTCTGTTGTGTTTCTATTCAGGTTCTTTTGTCTCTTTTTCTAAAATTGTATATAATAATCATTAGATTATTAATATATAAGCAAAAATAAATTTAAGGAATATTACAATTTGAAAACAAATGCACCTGAACGTGATGACGGCTGCAATTGCTAAATGCTAACTTTTAACATTGAAAATGCCATAGACATGCCAACGCGTTAGCATCGCTCCCGTTTTTAAGTTATAAAATACATCTATCAACTGTTTCAGAAGACCATAACAGGTCGGTTTAACATAGAAAAGGTAACTAATACTCACAGACGTATGCTCTTTAGGGTTTTAGCGGGGGACAATTAAGCGAAAGAAAGAAATAAACAAAGCAATCGACCGAAGCATTGCTTCAATCTGCGAACCACGCTTCGATTGGTTCAAGGTTCAAAGCAAAGCCGCGCTGCAGAAAAGTTAAGGACCCGCTGCAGGGTCTGTAATCAATGTAGAGAAATGATCATTTTCCTGACAAACACCCGCCAAAACAGCGGCCACTCTGAAGGACCGATAACAGAATCGTTAAGTACAAAGCTTATTGATGTCGGTGGATCGAATCATTTCTTAACGATACCCGAAAGGAACCGGTTCTCGATACCCATCCCTAGTCCTAAGACAGACCCTGTGGAACTGTCATGATCCGGCCCTTTTGGGCCAGCTCTTATGATTCTGGACCTTTTTCCTTTTATGTGCTCTGAGCCTTTTTGTGTATTTTATTTATGTCATGTGTTATAGTCATGCTTAGGTTATGTTTAGTCTTGTTTCATGCTCATGTCAGGTTACTGTGCTCAGTTTATGATTAGTTCTGTTTCATTTATTTTTTATGTTTCACTTTGTTGCCTCGTATATAGTTTTGCTGTTTTATTTATTGTTTGCCTTCACTCTTGGTCCTTTTTGTTGCTTTAGTCGTAGTTTAATTCTGCTCATCACGTTTACCATATTATGCTTTAGTCACAGGTTTTGGTTATTATTTTCAGTGTTGCTAATCTGATTTTGTTCCATTTATTATTTATTGCATTTTATGTTATCTTGTTTTATTCATTACATGATTTTGTAGTCAGTGGGTTTGTTTAGTCTCTGTTTGCATATAGGTTGTTTTGCCACGTGGTTATCTTTATTTCTTCCTTCAGTCATGATTTGTTTCCATCTTAGTTTTGTTCTTATTCTGATGATTCACTTTTCAGTTCACATGTTCATGCTTAGTTCGTTCCCGGTCATAGTTGTTTTGCATTCTGTCCTCGGTTTCTGATTTATCTTTGTTCTTAGTTTTTGCCCTTCTTATTTGAATGCCCCTGCAACAGCCCCTTGTGTCTTCGTCTCTCTGTGTGACTCTTTCTACTCTGTGTTTTCATCCACCCTTGCTCTTGCACCTGCTCATGTGTCTTTGTCTATTACATCACTCCACTCTGTGTTTCCCTTCCTTCACTGGCTTGCACTGTGCATAATCTTTGTCTTCCTCTGTCACGCCCCCTTCCAGAGACTTCCCCACACCTGCATCACATCACCTTGATTTGTTTGGTCCTTATTTAAACCCTCACAGTATCAATGCTCACTGCCAGATTGTTGATTTTGTGTCACTTTCCAGCCATGTTCTTGCCTGTATGTATTTTGACTCTGCCTCATTTTTTGACCTTGATTTTGTCTTGCCTCTGATAGCCCTTACACTGTGTTTTTTGACCTGTGCCTGTTTTTTGTACCACGTCTCAGCCTCTCGCCTTTTTGCTACCTTTGCCTCGCTACTGGACCACCTGTTTACCAAACCCCTGCCTGTTATTAAACCATTTCAACTTTATCAGTCATGTGAGCTTGCATTTGTGTCCATCCAGTTTATGCCACACCTGATAGGAACCCTGTATTTCATGTCACTGAGGTTAGAGGTAGTGTTATTGTACAAGACACAGTGAGAGCGACTGGTCAGGTATGATGTCAACCATGCAAGGGCATTCCCAGTAATCCCAAAATGATTCTCCAACCTATTAAGTAAAATCCAATGATCCACCATAACGAACACAGCGCTAAGATCAACAGTAGGCCAACTGTGGTGGTGTCCATATCCATTGTAAAAAGGAGATCATTCACCACTTTAGTGAGAGCTGTCTCTGTGGAATGACGTTCTAAAAGCAGACTGCAGTGGCTCAAAGAGATTATTCTCGGTAAGGTGGTCCACGAACTGCTCTGAAACCACTTTTTCAAGGGTTTTAGAACAAAATGATAGAGTTGATAATGGCCTATAATTTTTCAGTAGACGAGGGTCAAGGTTAGGTTTAAGTAATGGTTTAATGACTGCAGACTTGAAACCTTTAGGAACAGATTCTGAGGTTAGTGATACATTAATCATTTCCAACACAGTTGGCCCAGCAGTGGGCCACAGGTCTTTAAACAATTTTGTTGGCATAGGGTCGAAAAGACAAGTTGCACATTTAGCAGAAGTTACAAGTTTCGTCAACACACCCAGTCAAATAATATCAAATTCAGTAAATCTAGGTGATGTATCAGTGATGGCACCCACCTCAATAACAGGGTGTAGAAATCTTAGAAACATGGTGTCTAACCAGATCCTTACTCTGGATGGCATTACCCTGACCTCTAGTAATACTGTGAGAAATCTTGGAGTCATTTTTGATCAGGATATGTCATTCAATGCGCATATTAAACAAATATGTAGGACTGCTTTTTTGCATTTGTGCAAATCTCTAAAATTAGAAAGGTCTTGTCTCAGAGTGATGCTGAAAAACTAATTCATGCATTTTTTTCCTCTAGGCTGGACTATTGTAATTCATTATCAGGTTGTCCTGAAAGTTCCCTGAAAAGCCTTCAGTTAATTCAAAATGCTGCAGCTAGAGTACTAACAGGGACTAGAAGGAGAGAGCATATCTCACCCATATTGGTCTCTCTTCATTGGCTTCCTGTTAATTCTAGAATATAATTTAAAATTCTTCTTCTTACTTATAAGGTTTTGAATAATCAGGTCCCATCTTATCTTAGGGACCTCATAGTACCATATCACCCCAATAGAGCGCTTCGCTCTCAGACTGCAGGCTTACTTGTAGTTCCTAGGGTTTGTAAGAGTAGAATGGGAGGCAGAGCCTTCAGCTTTCAGGCTCCTCTCCTGTGGAACCAGCTCCCAATTCAGATCAGGGAGACAGACACCCTCTCTACTTTTAAGATTAGGCTTAAAACTTTCCTTTTTGCTAAAGCTTATAGTTAGGGCTGGATCAGGTGACCCTGAACCATCCCTTAGTTATGCTGCTATAGACTTAGACTGCTGGGGGGTTCCCATGATGCACTGAGTGTTTGTTTCTTTCTCTTTTTGCTCTGTATGCACCACTCTGTGTTATGTGCCGACGCGGGTTGAGGAGCGGACCTGCGTCTGACTGAACCCAGCGCTAAATAACCAGAAAGCGGTTCCAAAAACAAAACAGTTTATTTTCCCCCTTTTGTGCAATACTCAGTGTACAAACATAAAGCGCGTTTGTCTGGCGGAGTGAAGGACGGCGCGCTCTCCAGCGCCCAAAGGGATCGAAGCCCGGCGCTTCTGGACTCACATTCACCGCCAAACACCCCCCAGGTGGACACGACAAACCGACTCTGTGAAGGATAGAAAAGGTGAGGTAAGTCAGCAGCTACAACTAATATCCTTCAAAGGCACACACTATCAGCAACACATTCAGGTCTGAATTTAAGCTTTATGTAAATGAGCAGCTTCTCACAACAGGTGGAGGATCATCAGTCCTCACGCCACGGCAGTGAGAAGCAAGCTGCACAATTCTCATCAATGTTCAAATATACTGCGTAACAAAATACCAGATTACTATTAACACTTATTCAGACAATCAATCACCTCTGATGTGTGCTGACAGCATGTGTCCCTCACCCGTCCTCCTTCACAGGCACGATGTGTCAAACCCAGGCGCGGTACTCAGCGTCTCACAAACGAACGTCACAAGGTCGAGTTCCCGGCAATTCTGCTTGAATCATTCATGGCTTAAATGCAGAATGCCATCTCATTATCTGCTTCAGCTGAAAGTCTTTAAGTTTGCACGTGAGCATCATCCACAGGTGCTGCAAATCAAACTGATGAGGGTGAAGGATTCTTCTGCCAGTTTGCATACCACCTGGAAAGCAAAGAAAAGAAAACAACACAAAAACATCCAGCCAAACCCCCCAACACACAACACTCTGCATTTAATCATTAGTGATTGATCTCTGCTCCCCTCCACAGTATGTCTTTTTCCTGGTTCTCTCCCTCAGCCCCAACCAGTCCCAGCAGAAGACTGCCCCTCCCTGAGCCTGGTTCTGCTGGAGGTTTCTTCCTGTTAAAAGGGAGTTTTTCCTTCCCACTGTTGCCAAGTGCTTGCTCACAGGGGGTCGTTTTGACCGTTGGGGTTTTTCCGTAATTATTGTATGGCCTTGCCTTACAATATAAGGCGCCTTGGGGCAACTGTTTGTTGTGATTTGGCGCTATATAAATAAAATTGATTTGATTTGATTTGATTTAGTGGCAGGACTAAGGCATGTTGGGATATCATTAACCTAATGTCATGTATTTTCTTTTTGAAGTAATCTAAGAAATCTTGGGATGTAAAAGGAGAGTGACTTACAGGTGGTTCTCCTTGAATAAGTGTTGCCACTGGACAAGAACTTTTGAGTTATGCTTGTTTTTGTTAATCAAGTCAGAGTAGTAGGCTCGTTTTGTAGCCAACAGTGTGTGCTTGTCGCCCAGAATAGCATCACGCCATGCAAGAGGGAATACTTCTAATTTTGAACTACGGCATTTTTGATCTAGACCTCTAAACATATGCTTGAGGCCACGTAAATGATCACGGACCCAAGGCGAGTGTTTTGGGGGAGGTGTGGTTTTAATGCAGGTGGAGCAATCATGTTTGTTTTTTAAAGCTTGCAAAGAATTGTTAAATAGACTTTTCTTTCATTTTTATTAGGATCAGCTGAAGAACACACAAGCAAGTTAGTCTGAAGGTGTGTCCCTTTAATCCTGTTTAAATGGTGCAGTTTTATACTTGGATTCCTCCTGCTCATAAAAAAATCATACAAGAGAAAAACTTTTTTTTTTTTTAATGGTCCCACATTTAGCATCATTTAACAAACATCAGTTTGTGCAGCTCTCAATAACTCTCAACATCATTAGGAAAAAAGAAAATTAATCACAAAAAGATGTTATAGATCATATCAACATACTATTATTACACTGTTGTGTGATGTTGCAGTTAGTATGAACATACATCAACCATTCATTTAGGATTTTGTTGTTTTTCCTTTTTGGAATAGGAATATAAAGAGGTCAAGGCTGATTCCGGAATTGCCCTGGCAAGGTCAGCCAGAGGTCAAACTATACAAATAAATTAATCATAATAACATAAAATAAAACATTTTGAGTCATTGTTAAGAAGATATTTACAGATACCCTAAACCAGTGGTTTTCAAACTGTGAGACGCGCTCCCCCTGGGGGCACCAGAGTTATTTGGGGGGGGGGGCGCAAAAAAAAAACTGTAAACACTGTTAACCAACAAAAGTAGAAGGAAAAAGAAAACATTGTTAGCTAACATGCCAGGTGCAAAATGGATACATTTTTAGTGCTTAAATCTACCAGTGAGAAGACAGTTTGGGGCAAAAAAAAAAAAAAAAAAAAAAAGAAAGCAGAGGACGATCTTTGTTTGCTTCTCTCCACAGTGCATCAACGCATCAGCCGCCTGTGCGCTGCTCACACTAAACAAGAGGTGAGACTAGAGCTGAAACAACTAATCAAGTTAATTGATTAAAATCGATTATTAAAATAGTTGTCAACTAATTTAGTCATCAGTTAGTTGCTAAATAACTTTGTTTTACCGCAAATGTTTTGTTTCTTCCACATAATCAACCGAGCTTTGCTTTGAATCTTGAACCAATGAAGGAGTGCTTCGAGCTGCTGCTTCGTTGGTTTCATTTGTTTTATTTCGCTTTATCTTAATTTTTCTCCACTAAAACCCTAAAGAGCATATGTCTGTGAGGAATATTTACCTTTTTTATGTTAAACTGACCTGTTATGGTCTTCTGAAACAGTTGATAGATGTATTTTATGCTAATGCCGATGCTAATGTAATTTTGTTGATTCTGCTTTTCTGTTTTTATTTTCTTTTAAATGAATTAAATAAATGATTATACATACATACATACAATGTGTTAGCATGTCTATGGCATTTTTGATGTTAAAGTTAGCATTAAGCTGCTGGCATTTCAGCATGTTTGTGCATTTGTTTTCTGTATAATACTTAATGGCTCAGCGTTTGTTGTCGTAAAAGAGTCAAATGTATTACAAATTATAATATTTTTTAATTTATTTTATTTATATATTAACAATAATAATAGTAATAATGCTACAATACAATTTTAGAGAAAGAGACATGAGTCACATGTGTCATTGTGAAATGACCACATAGTTTACAAGTTATACAGAGAATGTTGCACATATAATGAGTCAGGCTACAGTTTTTGATTTAGGTTTTATGGTTAACTGGTTATGCTAATTGCTCATTTGCAGCAACAAAAATACCTCTTTTTTCACCATATATTTTATAACATTTATATTTTTTGATGTTGTTTTATGGCAACTCAGCACTTTGATAAAGCAATGCCATTTGAAATAATTATTTTTGTTTTTTATTATAAACTATTAATATATATTTCAACAGCCAAGGGACATTTGAAGATTTGTTGATTTTCAAGTATTTTAAGTTTTCAAATAATGTTCTGTTGTTAAATAAAGTGATGGAAGGAGAGAAAAACTGTTTCCCTGGCACATTTAAAAAAAATTCCCCGCTAATCCAATTAATCGATTAATCGTGTCTAAACCCCATCAGATTCATCGATGATCCAAATAATCGTTTGTTGCAGCCCTAGGTGAGACTAAATATGTATAAAAGTTATAACCTTATTTATGTTAAAATGTGTTAGTTATGGCAAAGACCTTTAAAAACACACAGAGATGTTTAAGTGTTAAAAAAATGTTTAAAATATGACAAAAGGTAAAAATAGAAAGTTCTTTAAAAATGTTTAAAATGTTTAGTTCCTTAAAACATAAATATATTTAAAATGTGTTTAACATGTGTAAAAGAATAAAAGAAACACACAAAAATGTTGAAATTGTGTGTATGTGTGTCAGTGGGGGTGCAGCTATTCATTTGTTCTCGGGGGGGCTCACTCTCTCACACTTTGAAAACCCCGGCCCTAAACATTACAAAAAAAGTGTTATGATTAACACCCCAGCAGAAGAATTCTGAATCATCTGAAGATGACAGCGCAAACGTAAAAATGATATGTATTTAAAAATTATGTTATAGCTTCTTCAGCGTTTGGGTGTTCATTCCCCTACTTCCTCCAAGGGCCTTTGGCTGATCTCCATCAAATGTGGCATGTGAATGAAGGTTGTTCTTCATTGATGAATTGCACGAATCGCCATCCATGAATCAACCCTTGAATTCCACTTCAATGGGTTGTTTTGGCAAAGATCAAGGCCATTAGAGACAAAGGTCAAAATGAAACTTTTTTATTTCTCCAATCCAATGTCAACCAAATTTGGCGTCCACAGATACATGTGTTCTAGAAATGTCTAGATGAGATCAAATTTAACCATCTGTTGGGCAGACTGGGCCAAACTTTAAATTTTCACTCCGATTTGCCCTAAATCTGGAGGTACATTCCGGAATTGCCCAGCAATGGCAAATATGGCAAAGGACAACAAACATTAGGGTCAAGGTCATGAGGCCAATGAAGGCTGACCTGCATTGGCCTCATGAAGCAATTTTGGTGAAGGTCAAGGAATTAGAATTTTTTTCAACCTGATTTGGACAAAATGTGTTACACACTGAATTCCAGAATTGCCCCTCCAAGGTCAGCCAGAGGTCAGTCATTTGGGTGAAGGTCATCTGTGTCAAATGTCAGACTGGTGTAGCTGTTAATGTCTTTATGTCCACGGGTACTACTACGTAGTACTTATAAATCAAAGTATTTGCCTGCAGCTGCACCGGTTTGACCTGCCACCATCAGTTGAACCCACTTTCGGACATCAGGGCCTCCGTCAGTCTGTCACGCATGATCTCCTTGTTTGAGTACAAGGGCAGATCCAGAATGGAGTAACAAGTCAGTGACTCAGGGAAGTGCTGATCATTGGAGCAACCAAAGACTGCCTGATCTCGATCTCGAACCTCCATCTTGACCTGCTCCATCCCGAAAATGGGAACCTTCTTAAAGCCAGTCACAAAATCTGAAAGAGATCAGTGGGGGATTAAAACCTGGTAACATTTTAAAACATTGCTATCAGAAGTTGATGTACTCACGAAGAAAATCTTTCCTCTGATCTTCAGTCAGTTCTTCAAAAACCTCCCAAAACATCTGTATGGTGGGGTGGCCATCATAATACCTACCACTGTAGACCGTACTCTAATTGGAAACATTATCGCAGTTCGTGAAGATGTTTTTAAATCAGATATAAAGAAGCCGTTGTGACGACATGTACCTGCTTCAGCTTTGTCCACTCGTAGACGTCTTTTCCAACCAGCACTCCCTTCAGCTCCTCCGGCCGGAACAAGTTCACCAAATCCTGATCACAGACCTGGAAGAACCCACGTCTGAACTCCTGAAAGAGACTCTCCACTGAGCTGCTGAAGACGTAATTCACATACGCATCCACAAACTCCTCCCTGTTGGGCAGATTGGACAGTACAAGTGGGAGAGATGTTCATCTGGATTAGAGCTGAAACAATTACCCGGGAGGAAATTATAGATATTTTTTTTAAAAATGAGAAATGAGCTCTAACTACCACATTCTTACTTGTTTTGACTTGTCACTGGCTTTTCAGGGTTTTGGGGATCAAGGTCCACTTCTGTGTCATCCCAAGGAATCTGATATAGGGAGTAAAAATGCAGGGAATGTCCCATTATAAATCAGTTAATTAACATGAAAATCATTTGTCTGATGTGCAAGATTAATTTGTCTTAAAAAACCTGATTCCACAGTAAATTATGTGCACATAGTCCAGACTTTCTTCCTTCCAATGTAGTAAAATCTTTACTCTTTAGCTCCATTTTGTGGAGTCGTATGGAGTTAAATTTGTCTTATTAATACTTGCAAATGCACAGAGGGAGACCTCAGGGTCTTGTTCACAAGTGAGGGGACAATGGGGTGTGAGATTGTCCGGAGAATCGGCGCAGCAGGGGCGTTGTTGAATTTGCTCTACTGTACTGTTGTGACAAAAAGGGAGCTGAGTGAAAAGGCGAAGCTCTTGATCTACTGGTCAGTCTTCATTCCTAATCTCACCTATGGTCATGAGGGTTGGGTCATGACTGAAAGAACTAGATCGCGGATACAAGCAGCTGAAATGGGCTTCCTTAGGAGTGTGGCTGGCGTCTCCCTTAGAGATAAGGTTAGAATTTACAAATATCCCTTGATTTGTACATGTGCTTTGCGATCCACTAACAGAAATTTCTGATTTGTAACTTGTGTGTTGGTTTTTACAAATAAATGTGTATTTGTAAATATATTGTTTGTTTGTTTTCATTTGTAAAAAAAAGGCATTTGCAAAACTGAAAATTCTGTATGTAAAGTGTGATTCAGCATTTGTGGATCACCGATTACACACATTCATCACTTTGCTCAGTTACGCAATACTGAGACATTAATGTGACAAATTTAACTCCATAGATTCACCGCCTTTATCCAGTTAGTCTGTAAATGTTTGCGAACATTGTAAACTAATGCAAGTCAGTCATACAGTGATGAAGCAGTACATACATTCATCTTAGTGAAATCATGAAAATTCATAGCCTTCGCTACAAATGGATTAGATTTTTAAAAGAATGTGTATTTTATTATCCTGAATTGACAGTTTGTGGTGTATCAAAATTAACTAAATTCTAATCACTTTATCCTCATTATATGTCCTCATTACATTTATACATTTTTTTACAGTCTTTAATTCAAATTAAACTTGAAGTTTTATGACACGTCCCACCAGCATTGTGCCTCATTTCGCCAAGAAACTCACCACAAAATTCATGTAGAGATTCTCCAAGTCATCGTCCTCATAGTCCACGATGTACTGCAGACTCCTGAAAGCAGGACGGAAAACCTCAGCGTCACACTGTCCAACGACCAGATATTTGAAAGTTTGAATTCAACGGTGTTTGTGCGTACTTTCCAATATCTGGTCTGAATTCGATCATGTCCTCTAGTGAAGGTTCCACGTTGACCAGCTTCTTGAAGAGAGCCATGGGGAACCGCAAGTCTATGATACACTTGTTGTACAAGGCCAATCCACACACCAGCCCAAACAGGAAGTAGTTCTTTCTGTCCTCCTCTGTTGCCTCCTATTGATGATATTATATTGCTTGTCAATGATCTGGATATTTCATGTTCTTCATGACTGATTGATATGATCATCAGTGAGGTTTTGATTATTTGCATGAAGATTTAAATTCTTACTCTGCTGGGGAACCAAACCAATGTTCTGGAGTCGTTGAACATAAACATCTCAGATTTTTCTTTTATCATGTTCAGAAAGAAGTGGTGAAAAAAGTCTTTTTTGTAGACCTGTGTGATATGTGGGCTTTCATCAAAAAGCACCTGAGCAACAGAAAAGCACAAATAAAGAATTTTCTGTTACCTTATGACAACTGTTTGACCAGCAACAACTTGATCACAAGGAAAAACACTCTGGATTTACTAGGAGGTTGTTCTTGAGGACAGTCAGGTTTGCAGCAGCCAGTTGTTTGAAGGCGTCTTTCAGAAGTGATGCACGCCCCAGCTTCAGTTTAAAGAAATCCATATTGAGTGTGTAACCCAGATGTGCAGCCATCAGCAAGGTTCTCCATCCATGTGCCCAACACCACATCATCTGGTTCTTAGGATTCACCTGGTGGCCCATCTGTGACACCAATTCACCAACAGGTTCATTTAGAGGCCAGTGCAAATGTTTGTACAAAGACCTCTGAAATTCTGTGTTTCAATTCATTTGAGACAATTCATCTGAGATTATAAAGTCATAAATTTGTGAAAAAGCAAACCACTTAGTGAACAACTGCGTGAAAAAATAGCCCAACATTTTAAGAACAATGTTTCACAACATTCAATTGCAAGGAATTTAGGGATTCCATCATCTACAGTCCATAATATAATCAGAAGATTCAGAGAATCTGGAGAACTTTCTACATGTAAGCGGCAAGGCCGAAACCAACATTGAATGCCGGTGACCTTCGATCCCTCAGGCGGCACAGCATTAAAAACCGACATCATTGTGTAAAGGATCTTACTGCGTGGGCTCAGGAACACTTCAGAAAACCATCGTCAGCTAACACAGTTCATCGCTACATCTACAAGTGCAAGTTAAAACTCTACCATGCAAAGTGAAAGCCATACATCAACAACATCCAGAAACGCCTCCACCTTCTCTGGGCCCGAGCTCATTTGAAATGGACAGACGCAAAGTGGAAAAGTGTGCTGTGGTCTGATGAGTCTACATTTCAAATTGTTTTTGGAAATCATGGACTTCGTGTCCTCCAGACAAAAGAGGAAAAAGACCATGCAGATTGTTACCAGCGCTAAGTTCAAAAGGTCGCATCTGTGATGGTATGGGGGTGTGTTAGTGCCCATGGCATGGACAACTTACACATCTGTGATGGCACCATCAATGCTGAAAGGTACATCCAGGTTTTGGAGCAACACATGCTGCCATCCAAGCAACGTCTTTTTCAGGGACGTCCCTGCTTATTTCAGCAAGACA
This sequence comes from Thalassophryne amazonica, assembly GCF_902500255.1. Classification (NCBI taxonomy): domain Eukaryota; kingdom Metazoa; phylum Chordata; class Actinopteri; order Batrachoidiformes; family Batrachoididae; genus Thalassophryne; species Thalassophryne amazonica. Next base: position 108,983,005 of record NC_047110.1, on the reverse strand, counting down.
ATGCCAAGCCACATTCTGCACGTGTTACAACAGCGTGGCTTCGTAGTAAAAGAGTGCGGGTACTAGACTGACCTGCCTGCAGTCCAGACCTGTCGCACATTGAAAATGTGTGGCGCATTATGAAGCGCAAAATACGACAACAGAGACCCCGGACTGTTGAACAACTGAAGTCGTACATCAAGCAAGAATGGGAAAGAATTCCACCTACAAAGCATCAACAATTAGTGTCCTCAGTTCCCAAACACTTATTGAGTGTTGTTAGAAGGAAAGGTGATGTAACACAGTGGTAAACATACCACTGTCCCAGCTTTTTGGAAATGTGTTGCAGGCATCCATTTCAAAATGAGCAAATATTTGCACAAAAACAATAAAGTTTATCAGTTTGAATATTAAATATCTTGTCTTTGTGGTGTATTCAATTGAATATAGGTTGAAGAGGATTTGCAAATGATTGTATTCTGTTTTTATTTACATTTTACACAACATCCCAACTTCAATGGAATTGGGGTTGTATAAAAGTTAAGATGATGGGTTGCAAAGTAATCAGCCCCTTTGATATAATACCTGTAAATAATCAGTTTTATTGCCAGTTTTCTTCAGACAAGACAGGGGATGGATACATGAACATTTCCAAGTCACTGAATATGTCACTATATGACACTATGGTAAATCTGTGTGGAGTCAGCGGTTCTCAAAAACTGAGTGACTGTGCAAGGAGAAGAGTGAGGAAAGCCACCAAGACACCCAGACAACCCAGAAGAAGTTATAGGCTTCTGTGGCTGTGACTGGAGAAATTGTGCACAGTGCATGTTTTGGATTTTTTTATCCCCAATTATACAGCTTCATGATGAAGAGGTATAGAGGAAGATTTTATTAAAAACAAGACCTGAAAGTTCAGCTACAATTTGCCAGAAGGTATATCTGAGAAGCAAGTCTAGATTTGATGTTTTGGTGAAAGAAAGGCCTGTATTTAAATTCTATATCCTATAAATCCTGTATTTTGGCCTGTGACCTCCAACACTCACTAGATTGGTTCACAGCTGAGTGTGAAGCGGCTGGGATGAGGCTCAGCACCTCTAAATCTGAGGCCATGGTTCTCAGCAGGAAACCAATGGACTGCCTACTCTGGGTAGGGAATGAGGTCTTACCCCAAGTGACGGGGTTAAAGTACCTCAGGGTCTTGTTCACAAGTGAGGGGACAATGGGGTGTGAGATTGGCTAGAGAATCGGTGCAGCAGGGGCGGTGTTGCATTCGCTTTATTGTACTGTTGTGACGAAAAGGGAGCTGAGCTAAAAGGCAAAGCTCTCCATATACTGGTCAGTCTTTGTTCCTACTCTCACCTATGGGCTTGAGGGTTGGCTTCCTCGGGATGGTGGCTGGTGTCTCCCTTAGAGATAAGGTGAGAAGCTCAGTCATCCGTGAGGATCTTGGAATAGAGCCGCTGCTCCTTCACGTTGAAAGAAGCCAGCTGAGGTGGTTCGGGCATCTGGTAAGGATGCCTCCTGGGTGCCTCCCTAGGAAGGTGTTCCAGGCACATCCAGCTGGGAGGAGACCCCAGGGAAGACCCAGGACTAGGTGGAGAAATTATATCTTCACAGGATCCCCCAGTCAGAGGTGGTACATGTGGCCTGGGAAAGGGAAGTCTGAGGTCCCCTGCTGGAGCTGTTACTCCTGCGACCCTATCCTGGATAAGCGGTTGAAGATGAGTGATGAGTGAGTGTTCGTAACATGCAATAAATAAATAAAATATAATAAAATCTTATTGCTATGCATTTAGTTTGTCAAATTGAAACTAAAATGGAATCAAAAAAGCTGAATACTTGCCATTGTGTACAAAGTGTTGATGTCAAAAACCTGTTTCTTTGTTTGCAGGTCCATTACAAATGGGAAGCTGCCGAGGATAAGCGGCTTGTCCTTTATAGCCTTAAAAAAAACAAAGTACATTACTGTATGATCTCACATTTTTACAAAACATAATAAAAGTCAGTTGTACAGCAATAAAACTGTTTAAGTTACAGTAGCGGTAATTTAAATTCAAACATGTGATGTATGTTGATTGGTTGGAAAAAAGTCATCCAAGTTGGCACCTTATATAGGCCAGAATTAATCTTTTGTGTGGATACAATGAATTATTTTACCAAAATAAAATGAAAACCATGCTCCTGCCACAAGCAATTGCTGAGGTTGAAACAACAAAAGAGTCGTGTAATGTTCGATGGTACTTGAACGCAGCGGCCGGTGTTCTGTCGGGAGCTGCAGCATTCTGTCCATTAACTCTGAAGGGCTTTCTGTCCTCCAGCCTGTGCAGAAAGAAGAGCCTGCTGGGCCTTTCAGTCTGACAGTTCAAAGGTTTTGAGGAGGAGATCAGCCTCGTTGCCATGGAGCCGAGGGCCGTCACGACGTAATAATATTTTGTGTCGTCTGCGGTGATCTCTCAGAGTGAAGTGCGCCTCAGTTTGTGCAAACCAGGTGGCAGTTTACAGAAGCGTGACTTTGAGCATCAACAGCAACAGACATTCGAGTGTGAACAGCTTTGATCGGTGATCAGAAACACCAGGGTTTTGAAAAAAAAGGCAAAAAAGGTCGGTCTCTCTCTCTCTCTCTCTCTCTCTCTCTCTCTCTCTCTCTCTCTCTCTCTCTCTCTCTCTCTCTCTCTCTCTCGCTCTCAGTGCTGAAACAAGAGATGGACAGTTTTTAAGTTTGCTTGAGTTTAAATGGCAATATTTTCTCTTTTTTGGGGGAGAGACACAGAAGGACTCTGAACTTTGCGATCTGATGTTCCCAGCCCTGACAAAGAAGCGGTGCATCCTGCTGTACATCTGGAAACCTGAGTGCCGTTTGCTTTACCGTTTTGAGAATGGAGTGCATTTCTACAACGCAAAAAACCCCCCCAAAAAACAAAAAAACACAGGCAGGAGTGTGGCAACGGCTACCAACAACAGAACACATACATTAAAAGCAAACATACGCACCTGCAAGCAAATCTACGAACACAAGGACACGCGAAAAACGCTGAGTACGTGCGCATTTCGGGTGTACAAACAGCGATTAGAGTTTTGGTATTTGAGAGATTTGAGAAATATTTGGCATGTTTGGAGTGTGTTATTTTGGTGATTTAGCATGTGTGGTTAGTGTGGTGGTTTTTTTTTTTTTGTTTGTTTGTAAAAATGAGGCATCTTATGAATGTTGAGCAAACACTTCAGTTTTTTTTTTGTTTTGTTTTTAATTTGAGCTAGACAGAGCGCACTGCGTGTTGTCAGTCTGAACCAGACACTGAGGATTCTGATGATGATGGAGATGATCCCTCTTTTGTTCTGGACAAGGAACCAGAGCAGGTGGATTCACTGACATGCGCACAGTGAGTCGGATCACAAGCTTCTGTTTGCAGCTTCTCCAGGACTCAGGCGCTACAGAGCTCTGTCCTGGCGCTCAGTCCTGGAACACAGAGCAGGATGCAGACACACACTGATCCAGCAGTGGCTCCAGGCACATTTTTTTTAAAAGCGTGGCGATCAACGTAAGCTTCAGTTTTGTTTTGTTCCTCTTTTGTCTCTTTCGCGCTCTTGATTCGTACTCTATTCAGTGATGGGAAAAGTCAAAAGGTTATTTGTCCACCTTTTCTTGACGATTTGTGATTTTTTTTTTTTTTTTTTTACTTTTTCCTTTCATTCAGAAATCGTCGTATACGTGTGACCGGGCCATAACACGGATGGCATTTTGTAAAAGTTAGCAAGAAATAAACACTTAAATTTTTTTTTTTTACGTTTTTGTTTCCAGCTTATACAATATATCTGATGTGATTTACAAGACCTATTACAGAGATGCTAGCAAGATAATTATCAATTCAGAAATGTCACTGTGACACATTTTACTGAAACAAATCAATCGAACTTTGGTTCAGTCGACGGAGAATGGACCCCAGGGAAGACCCAGGACTAGATAGAACGGAGGAAAAACTCACAGTGACACAATGTTCTTTCTTTGATGCTTGTGTCATATAAGTGATTATAATGATTAATAAAAACATGATTTTATCTGGCTGCTAATGAAACGTCAGGATGCTAATCATGGATGGGTCGTGCCGATGATAAAACCATGACGCCCTCCAAAATCATGTTGTCAGTTAACACTGTATCATGTCCCCAAATATTTATAAGATTTTTTTTTCCCTTCCTGCATAAATGGACACAGTATCAGGAGCAAGAGGAACTTCATTAGCGTTTGTATTTCCTCCAAGACCCAAAGTGTCATCTCACATAAATAAAGAAATCAGAGCATTTCAAACGTTTCCAACTCCACCCGCTTCATGTGTCTCAAAATGTCAGATAACCTTCACATTTTTATCACAATCAAATGCTTCAAAATGTTCTATTTTGCACTTTAAAAGGTTTTAGATTTCCACAATCATTTCCATTTCGTGAAGTCAAAAATGAATTATTTTTCTACTATGTCAAGCCCTCTGTTAACCTGGTTCGAATCCCACTGATTAAATTATCCCCATTACTTATTACTTCTGCAATGTCATTAAAGACCTTTTTTAAAAATGACATTTTGGATGCTAGAAATCATCAACTTTTGTGGCAGAATCACAAAAAGGGCAGAAGACGGAGAATTTCAAGAAATCCTTCATGCAAAATGGGGACTTTTTGGCCTTTTATTTAAACACTAAGTGTTGGCTTTGGTGTCCACCAGATCAACATCTGAGAAAGGACTGGAACAGTTAATTTCAAGATATATGCAACTTCAACTACTCCTGCTCCTATTTTCTATCACGCACAATGATGATGATGATGGTAAGATAATTCTCTGTAACAATGTCAGACATGTCCAGCAGGTGGCAGATAGGCATATGGAATATTACATAACAAAAACACCCTTTCACTCACTTACTCATTCACTCACTCATCTTCAACCGCTTACTCCAATTAAGAATCATGGGTGCATCACAGTTCCCCAAATTTTAATCAATTTGTCCTTTTTTAATGTGTGAGTTCTCATATTGGGAACCTGGGAGGGATGGACCCATTCATCAACTTATTCTTCTATTCCATGAAGTTCTTTTTGTCTCAGCTTTATAGTTGTCTGTCTATTCACTCACTCATAGTACTCTCAAACCAAGACAATCCTATTCTTATTTTTTGTTACCTTGTTGTGTGTCATTAAACGCCAGTAGCGCACTTCATCTTCAACAAAGTCGCCACTGAGCTTCAAACAAAAAGAACTTTCTGGTATTCTCCGAGGACCAGGAATCCTGCTGTTGGCCTTTTAAAACAAGTAGAGAATATATTATATTTAGCGCTGTTTGAATTTGACTGTGAAAAACAATCTTTATTGACTTACGTGGTGCATATTTTGCAGGAGCAGAAGCAGGTTGTTCGTCCTTGAGTTGCGCGGCACAGGATGATTGGACAGGTTCACCGAAAGGACTCGTTTCCACACGGTGACATGTTTAACCATCGTGTACGAGGTCAGTGACGCCCACCAGTCCCCTGCACGGCACAGCATGTCTGTTTTAGGTTGCTATGACTAACCTGTTTGTGAACCTGTTTCTTTAAATGAAAAGGAGCTGCTGATGGCCACGCCCTCTGTGTGGGTGTGGTTATACAGTAAATACACACAGACTGACACTAACCCACTGCAGCTGCTGCTTTTCTGGAGCATCGATGAAGCCGCCTTCATCATCTGAAGCTGCACATTGTTTACTTTGATATCTATATTTTGGATTTAACTGTCAGACCCCCCCCCCCCCCCCCCCCAAAAAAAAACAACTATAATCACAGTAATCCAGTTCCATCCCCCTTCAGATGACAATACCTATGACGTGGAGACATTCGGCAGGCAGTTTTACAATGGCGGCGGCGACGGCCTCGGCGAGCTTCGTGCACGGTCTGTGTTTTTGGATCATGTACAGAAGCTCGTTGAGAAGCAGGAAGATCCTTAAACCCTCCACCCCCACCGGATTATTGTTGAGGGAAGGAAGCAAGCGTGTGATGGCGGCTTCAACCTGTCAGTGGGAAAAAAAGAAATGTTAAAATAGTCACTCACTGGAGTTACTGTGTGTACAAATATGTAGAAATACTATTACTTCAGCTGATTAAATCTCCTTCCTGTCCTCTAGAATCACTGACAGTGTTTCAATACAGCCAAATGTGAGATTTAATGGTTAAATTATGGGATTTGATAAGTATTCATTGAATTATTCGCCAATAAAAAACATATAAACATATTCGTACTTGTATTAAATTTCTGAGGATAATATAAAAAAAAACACTTCCTTTGCAAAATACGGCGATTAAAGAGAAACAGGTGTAAAAGTGATTAAGAAAAATAATATCACAAAATATACTTTCTTCTTCTTCTTCTTTGTCTTTCGGCTGTTCCCGTTAGGGGTCGCCACAGCAGATCAATCGTTTCCATCTCACCCTGTCCTCTGTATCTTCCTCTGTCACACCAACCACCTGCATGTCCTCTCTCAGCACATCCATGAACCTCCTCTTTGGTCTCCCTCTTCTCCTTCTGCCTGGTGGCTCCATCCTCAGCATCCTTCTCCCTATATACCCTGGGTCCCTCCTCTGCACATGTCCAAACCATCTCAATCTCGCCTCTCTGACTTTGTCTCCAAACCGTCCCACCTGAGCTGTCCCTCTGATATGTTCATTCCTAATCTTGTCCATTCTTGTCACTCCCAAAGAGAATCTCAACATCTTCAGTTCTGCCACCTCCAGCTCTGCCTCCTGTCTTTTTGTTAGTGCCACTGTCTCTAAACCATACAACATAGCTGGTCTCACTACTGTTTTGTAAATTTTCCCCTTCACTCTTGCTGATATTCTTCGGTCACAAATCACTCCTGCCACCTTTCTCCTCCCACTCCACCCTGCCTGCACTCTCTTCTTCACCTCTCTACCACACTCTCCATTACTTTGAACAGTTGACCCCAAATATTTAAACTCATCTACTTTCACCACTTCTACTCCTTGTAACTGCACTATTCCACTGGGCTCCCTCTCATTCACACACATGTACTCAGTCTTGCTTCTACTGACTTTCGTTCCCCTTCTCTCCAAAGCATATCTCAACCTCTCCAGACTAGACTCAACTTGCTCTCTACTCTCACTACAGATCACAATGTCATCTGCAAACATCATAGTCCATGGGGACTCCTGTCTGATCTCATCCGTCAACCTGTCCATCACCACTGCAAACAAGAAAGGACTCAGAGCTGATCCTTGGTGTAATCCCACCTCCACCTTGAATGAGTCTGTCATTCCGACTGCACATCTCACCGCTGTCACACTATTCTTGTACATGTCCTGCACTACCCTAACATACTTCTCTGCCACTCCAGACGTCTTCATACAATACCACAGCTCTTCTCTTGGCACCCTATCATAAGCTTTTTCTAAGTCCACAAACACAAAATGTAACTCTTTCTGTCCTTCTCTGTACTTTTCCAACAGTATTCTCAGAGCAAACATTGCATCTGTAGTGCTCTTTCTTGGCATGAAACCATATTGCTGCTCACAGATCTTCACCTGTTTTCTAAGCCTAGCTTCTACTACTCTTTCCCATAACTTCATGCTGTGGCTGATCAGCTTTATGCCTCTGTAGTTACTGCAGCTCTGCACATCACCCTTGTTCTTGAAAATAGGAACCAATATCACAAAATATACAATGTAATGTTAATACCATCAGGCTGCAAAAACAGGAAAAAACCATCACTATGAATACGGCTTTCAATTATAGTGGATAAAATTAAAAGTATAAACCATCTACATCTAGGATATAGTTAGGTATATACCAAAATAGATTAAAAGTTATCCTTAAACACTAATCATTATTATTATAGAATTAAGACAAGAGAAATTCAGCTTAAATAGAAAAACAATTTAACTAAAATACATAATAATTCTCTTCTATTGGAGGCTCAATCAAATCATTCAATTACTGACAGCAATGGTACTTATTTTTAAAAATAAATAAAAAAAACAGCTCATAATGAATAAAACTGTCATTTGCTTAAACTTTACTTTTAAACCCCAGTGCAGCTATTTGTTAAATTAATTTTTTTCATGCATGTATTTTATTGGACAGTATAAGTATATATACCCCCTCCCAAAAAAAAAAACCAGAACAATGGAAAAATAAAAAAAAAACAAAGAAAACAATCAAACACACACACACACACACACACACACACACACACACACACACACACACACACACACACACACACACACACACACACAGAGGACTTATCAGTATTGAAAAAACAACAACAAACAAAAAAGAACCAGTGGCGACTGCGACTGCGCAAACAGTAAAGCACGACCAAGACAGAGATCATCCCAGTTTTCACTCCATGACATTATGTTGAAATTTCCCCAGTTAAAAGTAGAGTTGGGTATCGATTCAAATTTCAAAAATCAATTTGATTCCAATTCTTAAGTTTCAGAATTGATTATTTCGATTCAGTTTGATTCGATTCAATCCAATATCGATTTGGGTTTGTGTTATTAAAACCGTTTTTGAGCTGTTACGACCGAGACCGTACATTTTCAGTGGCAGCTCCGCAACTCTGGAACGGGCTTCCTTTGAATGTTCGTATGGCCCCGTCTTTAAACATCTTCAAGTCTTTGTTAAAAACTCACTTGTTTGCTTTGGCCTTCGACTCAAGCTAGTCAATTTCCGATTTGGTTGTGAATGTCATCTTAGTCATTTTGTTCATGTTGTGTTTTTATTATTATTATTATTATTATTATTATTATTATTATTATTATTATTATTATTATCTTTTGTGTGTGTGCAGCACTTTGGGCAGTATTTCTGTATTAAATGTGCTACATAAATACATTTGACATTGACATTGTTACCTAATTGTCTAGTTATGCAACATATTAATTTATATTGACAGTAAATTAATGAAGTATTGGTCATTAATAATGATTTCTATAAGACTGATGGCATGGACCATCTCCCTCCCAGAATGATAGAGGAGTATTGTTATTTTACAAACATACTGAAGGGCAGAATTACTGAACAGATCCAGGGCAGCCAAAAGAGGGCGCCGGAGGTACCTGGTTCATTGGCCCTGACACAGGTACATTTCTCCATGTTTTCGCCTGATGCCTTGTTTCTTTTGGCTTTAAAGTAAAGCTGTAACAAAGATAAAAACAAAGAAAACTATGGCTTTACTTCACAAAATTTTGCCCTCAAAATGTAGGCAATAGTGCTTCAGAGAGTTCTAAATGTAAAGTTTTCCATGTTCAAATAGGGGTTCTTGTTTGTACCATTTGCGTGTGATGGCTTTTTTTGCTGCTGCCAACAAAATTTTAAATAAGTATACATCTTTTTTCTGAATCCCTGCTGCCATTACATACCCAAAGTATAATGTCAGTATTGTTCTTGGTATACTGTACCCAAATACCTTTTCAATTTCACTACCAACATCTTCCCAAAATTGGGACAAGTTTTGACACTGCCAGAAGATGTGTGCATGTCCCACATCCTGCTCTCCACACTTTCTCCAGCAGGGTTGGTGCAAGGATATTGATGCCTTTTTTATCTTTGGTGTAATAAAATATCTGACTAAATTTTTCCAACAGTAAATTTTCCAATTTCTTGAGCTAGTTGTAGTTACTTGAGATTTGCAAATATTATACCACATGTCATTACTTATGTCCTCCTGCAACTCCTTTACCCATTTATCTCTAATATACAGTGTTGATGTTCTCCTATTAACTATCAATCCTTTATACAACTTTGATATGATTTTACTACTTTTGTTTTTATATGCATCATTTAATATTTATGTAATTGCATTAATTTCACATGGGAGGTTTGGCTTTACTTCTTTTAAATAATAGTCCCGTACCTGAAGGTACATATAGAAATCTCGAGATGCTAAATCATTCTTTCTGTAGTGTTTGAAACCTTTCAATTTGGCATTTTTTAAGAAATTTATTTAGAATGTTTAATCCTTTAATTGCCCATTCCTTGAATTTAGAATTCATACTGCCTGCTTTAAAGTTTAAGTCAAAAGCTATCCAGCTAAATACTTTAATTTCTTCCTCTATTTTACATTTCTTTACTAATTTAAACCAAACCTCCAAGGTGAATCTAGTAATAGAGTCCAACTTATTTTCACTTTGCTTAAACATCTTCTTATTTGCTATCATAGCTTGTACATGGTCTACATTGCCCATTTCTATTTGTTTCCACTTTGTCATGTAGTTTGAATCACACCAGACCATGATATGTTTGAGCTGTGCTGCATAGAAATATTCTTCTAAATTGGGCAGTGCCAATCCACCCTCATCTTTAGGAATTTGAAGTGTTGAGAATTTAATTCTAGGTTTGGCCCCATTCCAAATGAATCTAAAGAATTTTCTGTCCCACTCTACGAATTGATTGCTTGGTATTGGCACTGGCAGAGATTGAAATAAATATAAAATTCTAGGCAGCACATTCATCTTGATCGTTTCAATGCTAGATTGTAAATCTAGCAAATGAATGTTCCATCTCACCATGTCTTGGTATATTTGTGTATTTAAAGATCTATAGTTAATTTCATACAACTTGGTAAGGTTGTTGGTGATTTGAATTCCCAAGTATTTGATTGACTTTTTATTCCACTTGAATTTATATTGCTGTTTCATAGATGGAGATGGGCTATAATTAATGGGAAGCACTTGAGTTTTATCATTATTCAACTTATAACCTGAGAGGTGACCATAATAGCTTAATAAATCCATTAGCTTAAGTAAACATTTGTCTGGTTGTTTTAAATATATTAACACATCATCTGCAAACAATCCAATTTTGTTTTCTATATCTCTAATTTTTATTCCTTCTATTTCTTGCTCTTGTCTAATTGCCTGAGCCAAGGGCTCAATATAAATGGCAAACAGGGTTGGAGACAGGCAGCAACCCTGCCTCGCTGATCTTTCTAATCTAATCCAATTTGTGAGGCTACCATTTATCTTAATTCTTGCTTTTGGGTTTTGATATAATGTTTTAACACAGTTGATTGCTTGTGAGTTAAGCCCAAACCTTTCTAAACAGAGATAGAGGAATCGCCAACTAACAGAATCAAAGGCCTTTTCCGCATCTAAACTTAAAAGGACAGCATTTTCGTTTGTTTTTTGTATTTCTTCTATTATATGTAGTGTCCTTCTGACATTGTCTTGAGTTTGGCGCCCTCTAATGAAGCCTGATTGATCTTCATCTATAATTTCTGAAATGAATGATTGGAATCTATTTGAGATTATTGATGTGTATATCTTATAATCACAGTTCAAAATTGATATTGGTCTAAAACTTTCGCAATGCTCCCTGTCTTTACCCTCCTTATGAATGACAGTAATTACAGCCTCTCTCCATGATGGTGGCAGTGTACCATTCTTCAGAGTTTGATTAAAGGATGCAAGTAACATTGGATATAGCTCTTTCTTAAAAATCCTATACCATTCAATAGGATATCCATCTGTTCCTGGAGTTTTGTTTGAGTTCATTCTTTTTATTGAATATTCTAATTCTCTGTAATCTGTGCACATAATATTGAGTTTTGTTCTTCTCCTATATTTGGGAGGTCTAATGTATTTAAAAATGTTTGTTTCATCTTCTGCTGAAAAATGAGGTGGGCTTCATAGATAATTGGCAAAGCTTCTGGGGAAAACCTGGTCTTGTTAGGAGAGACGGCATCCATCCCACTTTGGATGGAGCAGCTCTCATTTCTAGAAATCTGGCCAATTTTCTTAAATCCTCCAAACCGTGACTATCCAGGGTTGGGACCAGGAAGCAGAGTTGTAGTCTTACACACCTCTCTGCAGCTTCTCTCCCCCTGCCATCCCCTCATTACCCCATCCCCGTAGAGATGGTGCCTGCTCCCAGACCACCAATAACCAGCAAAAATCTATTTAAGCATAAAAATTCAAAAAGAAAAAATAATATAGCACCTTCAACTGCACCACAGACTAAAACAGTTAAATGTGGTCTATTAAACATTAGGTCTCTCTCTTCTAAGTCCCTGTTAGTAAATGATATAATAATTGATCAACATATTGATTTATTCTGCCTTACAGAAACCTGGTTACAGCAGGATGAATATGTTAGTTTAAATGAGTCAACACCCCCGAGTCACACTAACTGCCAGAACGCTCGTAGCACGGGCCGAGGCGGAGGATTAGCAGCAATCTTCCACTCCATCTTATTAATTAATCCAAAACCCAGACAGAGCTTTAATTCATTTGAAAGCTTGACTCTTAGTCTTGTCCATCCAAATTGGAAATCCCAAAAACCAGTTTTATTTGTTATTATCTATCGTCCACCTGGTCGTTACTGTGAGTTTCTCTGTGAATTTTCAGACCTTTTGTCTGACTTAGTGCTTAGCTCAGATAAGATAATTATAGTGGGCGATTTTAACATCCACACAGATGCTGAGAATGACAGCCTCAACACTGCATTTAATCTATTATTAGACTCTATTGGCTTTGCTCAAAATGAAAATGAGTCCACCCACCACTTTAATCATATTTTAGATCTTGTTCTGACTTATGGTATGGAAATTGAAGACTTAACAGTATTCCCTGAAAACTCCCTTCTGTCTGATCATTTCTTCATAACATTTACATTTACTCTGATGGACTACCCAGCAGTGGGGAATAAGTTTCATTACAGTAGAAGTCTTTCAGAAAGCGCTGTAACTAGGTTTAAGGATATGATTCCTTCTTTATGTTCTCCAATGCCATATACCAACACAGTGCAGAGTAGCTACCTAAGCTCTGTGAGTGAGATAGAGTATCTCGTCAATAGTTTTACATCCTCATTGAAGACAACTTTGGATGCTGTAGCTCCTCTGAAAAAGAGAGCCTTAAATCAGAAGTGCCTGACTCTGTGGTATAACTCACAAACTCGCAGCTTAAAGCAGATAACCCGTAAGTTGGAGAGGAAATGGCGTCTCACTAATTTAGAAGATCTTCACTTAGCCTGGAAAAAGAGTCTGTTGCTCTATAAAAAAGCCCTCTGTAAAGCTAGGACATCTTACTACTCATCACTAATTGAAGAAAATAAGAACAACCCCAGGTTTCTTTTCAGCACTGTAACCAGGCTGACAAAGAGTCAGAGCTCTATTGAGCCGAGTATTCCTTTAACTTTAAGTAGTAATGACTTCATGACTTTCTTTGCTAATAAAATTTTAACTATTATAGAAAAAATTACTCATAACCATCCCAAAGACATATCGTTATCTTTGGCTGCTTTCAGTGATGCCGGTATTTGGTTAGACTCTTTCTCTCTGATTGTTCTGTCTGCGTTATTTTCATTAGTTACTTCCTCCAAACCATCAACATGTCTATTAGACCCCATTCCTACCAGGCTGCTCAAGGAAGCCCTACCATTGATCTTAAATATGATCAATCTATCTTTATTAGTTGGCTATGTACCACAGGCTTTTAAGATGGCAGTAATTAAACCATTACTTAAAAAGCCATCACTTGACCCAGCTATCTTAGCTAATTATAGGCCAATCTCCAACTTTCCTTTTCTCTCAGAAATTCTTGAAAGGGTAGCTGTAAAACAGCTAACTGATCATCTGCAGAGGAATGGTCTATTTGAAGAGTTTCAGTCAGGTTTTAGAATTCATCATAGTACAGAAACAGCGTTAGTGAAGGTTACAAATGATCTTCTTATGGCCTCAGACAGTGGACTCATCTCTGTGCTTGTCCTGTTAGACCTCAGTGCTGCTTTTGATACTGTTGACCATAAAATGTTATTACAGAGATTAGAGAATGCCATAGGTATTAAAGGCACTGCACTGCGGTGGATTGAATTATATTTATCTAATAGATTACAATTTGTTCATGTAAATGGGGAATCTTCTTCACAGACTAAGGTTAATTATGGAGTTCCACATGGTTCTGTGCTAGGACCAATTTTATTCACTTTATACATGCTTCCCTTAGGCAGTATTATTAGATGGCATTGCTTAAATTTTCATTGTTACGCAGATGATAGCCAGCTTTATCTATCCATGAAGCCAGAGGACACACACCAATTAGCTAAACTGCAGGATTGTCTTACAGACATAAAGACATGGATGACCTCTAATTTCCTGCTTTTAAACTCAGATAAAACTGAAGTTATTGTACTTGGCCCCACAAATCTTAGAAACATGGTGTCTAACCAGATCCTTACTCTGGATGGCATTACCCTGACCTCTAGTAATACTGTGAGAAATCTTGGAGTCATTTTTGATCAGGATATGTCATTCAATGTGCATATTAAACAAATGTGTAGGACTGCTTTTTTGCATGTGCACAATATCTAAAATTAGAAAGGTCTTGTCTCAGAGTGATGCTGAAAAACTAATTCATGCATTTATTTCCTCTAGGCTGGACTATTGTAATTCATTATTATCAGGTTGTCCTAAAAGTTCCCTGAAAAGCCTTCAGTTAATTCAAAATGCTGCAGCTAGAGTACTGACAGGGACTAGAAGGAGAGAGCATATCTCACCCATATTGGCCTCTCTTCATTGGCTTCCTGTTAATTCTAGAATAGAATTTAAAATTCTTCTTCTTACTTATAAGGTTTTGAATAATCAGGTCCCATCTTATCTTAGGGACCTCATAGTACCATATCACCCCAATAGAGCGCTTCGCTCTCAGACTGCAGGCTTACTTGTAGTTCCTAAGGTTTGTAAGAGTAGAATGGGAGGCAGAGCCTTCAGCTTTCAGGCTCCTCTCCTGTGGAACCAGCTCCCAATTCGGATCAGGGAGACAGACACCCTCTCTACTTTTAAGATTAGGCTTAAAACTTTCCTTTTTGCTAAAGCTTATAGTTAGGGCTGGATCAGGTGACCCTGAACCATCCCTTAGTTATGCTGCTATAGACGTAGACTGCTGGGGGGTTCCCATGATGCACTGAGTGTTTCTTTCTCTTTTTGCTCTGTATGCACCACTCTGCATTTAATCATTAATGATTGATCTCTCCTCCCCTCCACAGCATGTCTTTTTCCTGGTTCTCTCCCTCAGTCCCAACCAGTCCCAGCAGAAGACTGCCCCTCCCTGAGCCTGGTTCTGCTGGAGGTTTCTTCCTGTTAAAAGGGAGTTTTTCCTTCCCACTGTAGCCAAGTGCTTGCTCACAGGGGGTCGTTTTGACCGTTGGGGTTTTTACATAATTATTGTATGGCCTTGCCTTACAATATAAAGCGCCTTGGGGCAACTGTTTGTTGTGATTTGGCGCTATATAAATAAAATTGATTTGATTTGATTCAGGTTGAGAGTACAGGTTTGAATAATAGTCTTCAAATGCCTTTTCAATTTCCTCTGGTTTATACATTAATGTTTTGTGTACAGGGTCGCTGATTTTATTTATAGTATTTAGTTGTTGTTTGTTTCTTAATCGCCTGGCAAGAGATTTAGTTAATTTAGTGCCTCCTTCATAGTATGTTTGCTTTAAAAATCTAATTTTCTTTTCTACTTCTTCTGATAATTTTTTATCTATTTTCATCCTTGCTTCTTTAACGTTTTTCAGGGACTGCAGATCCTTGTTTTTCTTATGTAATTGTTCTGATATTTCCAATTCTTCTGTAACCATCTGGAATTCCTGAATTCTTTTTTTGTTGTTGTTGTTGTTGTATGAGGAGTAAGAAATTAGTTTGCCTCTTATTACTGCCTTCATAGCATCCCACACCATTGTGGGATCTGTCTCTCCATTATCATTTTCTTTCTGATAGGCATTTATTTGATTTTTTTTATATCCTGCACTAATTGCTAGTTGTTTAGCAAACCAATATTTAACCTCCAGTTTGTAACCTTAGGTTTCCTATTGAGATCCAGTGTTAATTTCAAGGAACAGTGATCTGATAGATCAGCTGTCCCTATCTGACATTCTAAAAACCGAAACCGATCTTCTATGTTCATAAAAAGTAATCTATTCTTGTGTGGGCTGAGTGTGGAGCAGAATAAAATCTATAATCCCTCTCTAAAGGGTGACATTCTCTCCAAACATCCATCACTCCCAATTCAGTTAGTGTTACATTAATGTATCTAGACAACTGTGTTTTACTTTTCTTTTTAGTACTATTAGAGTCGAGAAAAGGATTTAGGACTACGTTCCAGTCTCCTGCACAGATTAGAATTCCTTCCGTTTCTTGTGTAATATTATCAAAGACAGATTTATAAAAAGATTTATCAGATTCTGGTGGGGCATAAATATTTAATAATGTGTAATGTAATAATAATGTAATAATTTGATCTTCCAATTTTCCCCTCATCAGAATGTATCTTCCATCTTTACCTTTAATTTCCTTTAAACCCTCAAATTTTACATGATTAGAAATCAATCAATCAATCAATCAATCAAACAGTATCAAAAGCAGCACTGAGGTCTAACAGAACAAGCACAGAGATGAGTCCACTGTCCGAGGCCATAAGAAGATCATTTGTAACCTTCACTAATGCTGTTTCTGTACTATGATGAATTCTAAAACCTGACTGAAACTCTTCAAATAGTCCATTCCTCTGCAGATGATCAGTTAGCTGTTTTACAACTACCCTTTCAAGAATTTTTGAGAGAAAAGGAAGGTTGGAGATTGGCCTATAATTAGCTAAGATAGCTGGGTCAAGTGATGGCTTTTTAAGTAATGGTTTAATTACTGCCACCTTAAAAGCCTGTGGTACATAGCCAACTAATAAAGATAGATTGATCATATTTAAGATCAAAGCATTAAATAATGGTAGGGCTTCCTTGAGCAGGCTGGTAGGAATGGGGTCTAATAAACATGTTGATGGTTTGGATGAAGTAACTAATGAAAATAACTCAGAACAATTGGAGAGAAAGAGTCTAACCAAATACCGGCATCACTGAAAGCAGACAAAGATAACGATATGTCTTTGGGATGGTTATGAGTAATTTTTTCTCTAATAGTTAAAATTTTATTAGCAAAGAAAGTCATGAAGTCATTACTAGTTAAAGTTAAAAGAAATTAGCATCGCTACCCCTCTTTTTCTTCCTCCTTTAAATGAACTACAGAATGTATTTTTAAAACCCATATTTTGTAATTTTTGGTGCTCCTTGTCTGTCAAGTGAGTTTCCTGTAAGTAAATTATCTCAGCTTTTTCTTTTTTAAGCTTTGTAAGAACCTTGCCCCTTTTTATTGGATTATTTAAACCGTTCACATTTAGTGACATGAACCTTACAGTATCAAGACGCATTATAACTAAGATAATAACTCTGAAGACAGTCTGACCATAACAACACAATGAACTCTACAACTGTAGAACACTTAATGAAAAAATGAAAAGGATCTATCCGATATCCTGTGGAACCACTACTTGGTCCCAAAGTCCCGTTGGTAGGAGAGGGGTAAAGCCTCCTGAAAAAGAAGGGCCCCTCAGTAGACGTAGGTGTTGACTCGAAGAGTCCTCCTTCCAATCTACCCAAGTCCAACATAACTTGTATTTTGCTTCTTGCCAGTTCTTTATCTCTCCCCCCCCTCCCCCTTTTTCCCCTCCCCGGGAGGCAGATTATCGGGTTTTCACTCACTAGCTTCTTTTTTCCGATAAATTAAATAAATAAGAGGGGTGTTAATATGAAGAAATGTAAATAATTCGAATTTCAATATACGAGGTCTGTCCATAAAGTATAGGTCCTTTTTATTTTTTTCAAAAACTATATGGATTTCATTCATATGTTTTTACGTCAGACATGCTTGAACCCTCGTGCGCATGCGTGAGTTTTTCCACGCCTGTCGGTGACGTCATTCGCCTGTGAGCACTCCTTGTGGGAGGAGTCGTCCAGCCCCTCGTCGGAATTCCTTTGTCTGAGAAGTTGCTGAGAGACTGGCGCTTTGTTTGATCAAAATTTTTTCTAAACCTGTGAGACACATCGAAGTGGACACGGTTCGAAAAATTAAGGTGGTTTTCAGTGAAAATTTTAACGGCTGATGAGAGATTTTGACGTGATACTGTCGCTTTAAGGACTTCCCACGGTGCGAGACATCGTGCAGCGCTCTCGGGCGCCGTCGTCAGCCTGTTAAAAGCTGAAAACCACCACATTTCAGGTTCTATTGATCCAGGACGTCGTGAGAGAACAGAGAAGTTTCAGAAGAAGTCGGTTTCAGCATTTTATCCGGATATTCCACTGTTAAAGGAGATTTTTTTAATGAAAGACGTGCGGACGGATTGCAGCGTCGGCTCACAGCCGCCGCGACGCTCCGCCACAGGAAAAACACCTCTGTTGGAAGCCTTAAGGACAAGTTGGAACATGTCCAGCTGTTAAACAATTTCTCATATACTCACTCCACTGAAAGCCATCAAAAGCCGCCTGGATTTTACAAATGGTTATCAACACGGAGGTGTTTTTCCTGTGCCGCCGCACCGCGTCGGCTGTATCCCGACGCGCGGACCCGTCCGCACGTCTTTCATTATTAAAATCTCCTTTAACAGTGGAATATCCGGATAAAATGCTGAAACCGACTTCTTCTGAAACTTCTCTGTTCTCTCACGACGTCCTGGCTCAATAGAGCCTGAAATGTGGAGGTTTTCAGCTTGAAACAGGCTGACGACAGCACCTGAGAGCGCTGCACGACGTCTCACACCGTGGGAAGTCCTTAAAGCGACAGTATCACCTCAAAATCTCTCATCAGCCGTTAAAATTTTCACTGAAAACCAGCTTAATTTTTCGAACCGTGTCCACTTCGATGTGTCTCACAGGTTTAGAAAAAACTTTGATCAGACAAAGCGCCAGTCTCTCAGCAACTTCTCAGACAAAGGAATTCCGACGAGGGGCTGGACGACTCCTCCCACAAGGAGTGCTCACAGGCGAATGACGTCACCGACAGGCGTGGAAAAACTCACGCATGTGCACGAGGGTTCAAACATGTCTGACGTAAAAACATATGAATGAAATCCATATAGTTTTTGAAAAAAATAAAAAGGACCTATACTTTATGGACAGCCCTCGTATATTATCTAAATGTCTCTATGCAACTTTGTTTTTCACCCCTTTGCTCACTCAATGAGAAAGTAATAAGAATAAGATAAAAAAAATGATAATCTGTTATTTATAATCAGTTACCTCCCTTTAATTACTTTTCCGCCTTATTTCCGAAACTCCTGTAGTCTCTCCCTCGCTCCCCCGCTGCCTCTCCCGGACTGCCGTATGTCTTGGGACTGTCGTGCCAGTGGATTTTGATGTTGGTCAATGGTGTCTGGAACTTAACTCCATTTTCCTTTAGTCAATCAATCAATTCAATCAATTTTATTTATATAGCGCCAAATCACAACAAACAGTTGCCCCAAGGCGCTTTATATTGTAAGGCAAGGCCATACCGTAATTACGTAAACCCCCAACGGTCAAAACAACCCCCTGTGAGCAAGCACTTGGCGACAGTGGGAAGGAAAAACTCCCTTTTAACAGGAAGAAACCTCCAGCAGAACCAGGCTCAGGGAGGGGCAGTCCTCTGCTGGGACTGGTTGGGGCTGAGGGAGAGAACCAGGAAAAAGAAATGCTGTGGAGGGGAGCAGAGATCAATCACTAATGATTAAATGCAGAGTGGTGCATACAGAGCAAAAAGAGAAAGAAACACTCAGTGCATCATGGGAACCCCCCAGCAGTCTAAGTCTATAGCAGCATAACTAAGGGATGGTTCAGGGTCACCTGATCCAGCCCTAACTATAAGCTTTAGCAAAAAGCAAAGTTTTAAGCCTAATCTTAAAAGTAGAAAGGGTGTCTGTCTCCCTGATCTGAATTGGGAGCTGGTTCCACAGGAGAGGAGCCTGAAAGCTGAAGGCTCTGCCTCCCATTCTACTCTTACAAACCCTAGGAACTACAAGTAAGCCTGCAGTCTGAGAGCGAAGCGCTCTGTTGGGGTGATATGGTACTATGAGGTCCCTAAGATAAGATGGGACCTGATTATTCAAAACCTTATAAGTAAGAAGAAGAATTTTAAATTCTATTCTAGAATTAACAGGAAGCCAATGAAGAGAGGCCAATATGGGTGAGATATGCTCTCTCCTTCTAGTCCCCGTCAGTACTCTAGCTGCAGCATTTTGAATTAACTGAAGGCTTTTCAGGGAACTTTTAGGACAACCTGATAATAATGAATTACAATAGTCCAGCCTAGAGGAAATAAATGCATGAATTAGTTTTTCAGTATCACTCTGAGACAAGACCTTTCTAATTTTAGAGATATTGCGTAAATGCAAAAAAGCAGTCCTACATATTTGTTTAATATGCGCTTTGAATGACATATCCTGATCAAAAATGACTCCAAGATTTCTCACAGTATTACTAGAGGTCAGGGTAATGCCATCCAGAGTAAGGATCTGGTTAGACACCATGTTTCTAAGATTTGTGGGGCCAAGTACAATAACTTCAGTTTTATCTGAGTTTAAAAGCAGGAAATTAGAGGTCATCCATGTCTTTATGTCTGTAAGACAATCCTGCAGTTTAGCTAATTGATGTGTGTCCTCTGGCTTCATGGATAGATAAAGCTGGGTATCATCTGCGTAACAATGAAAATTTAAGCAATGCCGTCTAATAATACTGCCTAAGGGAAGCATGTATAAAGTGAATAAAATTGGTCCTAGCACAGAACCTTGTGGAACTCCATAATTAACCTTAGTCTGTGAAGAAGATTCCCCATTTACATGAACAAATTGTAATCTATTAGATAAATATGATTCAAACCACCGCAGCGCAGTGCCTTTAATACCTATGGCATTCTCTAATCTCTGTAATAAAATTTTATGGTCAACAGTATCAAAAGCAGCACTGAGGTCTAACAGGACAAGCACAGAGATGAGTCCACTGTCTGAGGCCATAAGAAGATCATTTGTAACCTTCACTAATGCTGTTTCTGTACTATGATGAATTCTAAAACCTGACTGAAACTCTTCAAATAGACCATTCCTCTGCAGATGATCAGTTAGCTGTTTTACAACTACCCTTTCAAGAATTTTTGAGAGAAAAGGAAGATTGGAGATTGGCCTATAATTAGCTAAGATAGCTGGGTCAAGTGATGGCTTTTTAAGTAATGGTTTAATTACTGCCACCTTAAAAGCCTGTGGTACATAGCCAACTAATAAAGATAGATTGATCATATTTAAGATCGAAGCATTAAATAATGGTAGGGCTTCCTTGAGCAGCCTGGTAGGAATGGGGTCTAATAGACATGTTGATGGTTTGGATGAAGTAACTAATGAAAATAACTCAGACAGAACAATCTGAGAGAAAGAGTCTAACCAATTACCGGCATCACTGAAAGCAGCCAAAGATAACGATACGTCTTTGGGATGGTTATGTGTAATTTTTTCTCTAATAGTTAAAATTTTATTAGCAAAGAAAGTCATGAAGTCATTACTAGATAAAGTTAAAGGAATACTCGGCTCAATAGAGCTCTGACTCTTTGTCAGCCTGGCTACAGTGCTGAAAAGAAACCTGGGGTTGTTCTTATTTTCTTCAATTAGTGATGAGTAGTAATATGTCCTAGCTTTACGGAGGGTGTTTTTATAGAGCAACAGACTCTTTTTCCAGGCTAAGTGAAGATCTTCTAAATTAGTGAGACGCCATTTCCTCTCCAACTTACGGGTTATCTGCTTTAAGCTGCGAGTTTGTGAGTTATACCACGGAGTCAGGCACTTCTGATTTAAAGCTCTCTTTTTCAGAGGAGCTACAGCATCCAAAGTTGTCTTCAATGAGGATGTAAAACTATTGACAAGATACTCTATCTCACTTACAGAGTTTAGGTAGCTACTCTGCACTGTGTTGGTATATGGCATTAGAGAACATAAAGAAGGAATCATATCCTTAAACCTAGTTACAGCGCTTTCTGAAAGACTTCTAGTGTAATGAAACTTATTCCCCACTGCTGGTTAGTCCATCAGAGTAAATGTAAATGTTATTAAGAAATGATCAGACAGAAGGGAGTTTTCAGGGAATACTGTTAAGTCTTCAATTTCCATACCATAAGTCAGAACAAGATCTAAGATATGATTAAAGTGGTGGGTGGACTCATTTACATTTTGAGCAAAGCCAATTGAGTCTAATAATAGATTAAATGCAGTGTTGAGGCTGTCATTCTCAGCATCTGTGTGGATGTTAAAATCGCCCACTATAATTATCTTATCTGAGCTAAGCACTAAGTCAGACAAAAGGTCTGAAAATTCACAGGAAACTCACAGTAACGACCAGGTGGACGATAGATAATAACAAATAAAACTGTTTTTTGGGACTTCCAATTTGGATGGACAAGACTAAGTGTCAAGCTTAGCCGCCATGCTAAACCGGCTAAGAGCTAGTAGCTGCGCTAAGCTAGCGGATTCCTAAAAACACCCAAAGTGAATAATGTGTAAATAATTTAGAGGTGATTCAGCAGAGGGAGTGCTTTAGTTAAGGCACGTGAAGATTACACCGTGAAACAAATCGTTATCTAGGTAACTAGATCAATCTAACTGCGCAGATTAAACAGATAACAGATACAGCAAAACACCGCTGTGCTCCGGAACAGGAAGTGATACAATACCGCAGTGAGAGCCAACCACCAGTAGAGGCAAGTACCTCTACTGTAGTAGAAGTACTTTAGTACCTTCTTTATCCCTCCATAAGCTTTGCGCTTTTGCACCACATCGTAGGCATAGTCATGGTCAAAAAATATTGGCTTTCCATTTATTTTAACACGTTTCTGCCAAGCTTTCTTGAGGACCAGTTCTTTTGTGTCAAATTGAAGGAAGTTTACGATAATGGACCTGGGCGTTGCTCCATGGTCGGGTCTCCCAGCCCCAGTCTGGTGCGTACGTTGTAGGGCAAGGCCTTTAATCCCCTATTGCTCCCGGTGTGTAGTGAGCGCCTTGTATGGCAGCACCCTGACATCGGGGTGAATGTGAGGCATAATTGTAAAGTGCTTTGAGCGTCTGATGCAGATGGAAAAGCGCTATATAAATGCAGTCCATTTACCATTTACGCTGTGAAACACTCCTGGGATGTTATTGGAGGTGAGATTCATGTTTATTAATGCTGTCATGGCCTGGCACAACGGTTCCATGTCATATTTCCTTCAGAGTTAGAAGGTGATCAGGTCATAATTTGTATATTACAGTGATGAGATCTGTTCAGTTCCGAGCCTGACACGGGCAATGACGCATTACTGCGCATGAGACACCATAGAGAAGCGCAGCTGCCCGTAGTATATAGAGATATGATGGCGACAACAGTTCACATGGGAAGGAATGGGCAAATATCTGCACTGTAAGGTCTATTGTGGATATAACAGCCTGTTCAGATTTGTGGCGGTGTGCGCACAGTAGCGCATGGTGCTTTCGGTTTGATAACTACCGTTCACATTCACTGTACATGATGAAGCGTCACACATACATTTCAAGACTTCCTTTGGGCTCCGGGGGGGGGGGGGGGGGGGATGTTCATTATTATATGTGGCACCTGCAGGTTATACCGGCAGGCTTAGCCGTGCTAGATCCATGTCGAGGTTCCCTCATATGCGCTCAAATCGCGTTGGATCCTGTTTTGCCTCCATCAGAATATGTAAATTGCAGTCAGATGGTCCTCAGATAACACATGGATTGCCATCGGATAGGTGTCTCATCTTGACGGTACCTGGAGGGTTTTGAACATGTGCATCACACTCAGGGCCGCCGGCCGATTTTAACCAACTGTGTGGACTCTCGCAGATGGCTGTGATTGAACACTTTTCGGATGTGCGCCGAATCGCCATTCTGACGCCATTCGGCCTTATTCTGAATATGTGTGATGGGGCATTAACTGAACTCATGAAAAATGAGTGTTACATTTATTTTTTGTTAAGTGCACATAAGCAATATTTATATTCCGTTATAACTGAATATTTAAGAATCACAGTGAATTGTGACTATTGATTTTGATCAAAACTGTAAATAAGCAAATTACGTAAATGATTAAAAACAAGTCATCATGATTCTAGAGGGAAAATAATTTAAAAAATAAATAAACTTTTTTTAAATGGAGTAAGTTAAGCATGCGTAAACATCCACACAGTTTTAATTATTGATCAGAGATCACACGTACTTCTGCCAAAACGTCATCCCTCTCTAAAAGCTTCTTGAAAGCAGATCTCGCAAGTGACACGTTCAAGGCGGAATACTTCGCTGAGGTCAAGAAATGTTCATCGTTTCTAAGAGGAAAAAAATATTAAAGTTGTAATTCACCAGGCAGGAAGACGTGATGAACGTGCACAGAAAGTGTTTACCGTCTGTCGAGGAAGCTTTGATTCAGACACGATGCAGAAGAAAACAGCTGGTGGATTTCTCTGCAACAGAGATAAATAAATGTATGAAGCTGAACGCACGGCGCCGACTCATCCCAGTGAAAGATTCCTATCCGAACTTACGCTTTGATCTTTTTCCATGACTTGGGATTTCTTTCAGAAATCCACCTGTCAATCATATTATCGAGACAGTTCTCCTTTTTACTCTGGTTGCTGACATCAGTTAGTTCTTTTTGCGCTCCCTGTTTAAATTAAAAAACAAACAAACAAACAAAAAAAACAAAATTAAAAACAAAAATGTGAAAATACTTTTTGTAGAAATCATACATTTTGTGACTGCAGATAATTACTGTTTTGAGCAACAAGATTTTACCAAAAAAAAAAAAAAAAAAAGAAAAGGTTGAACATACATAATACAGATGAAACATTTCCACTCTGCCCACTTTGAATTTTTTTTTTTTTAGGTCTACCCAAACTTTAGTCTGATCGACATGAGACGTGGTTGTGTGGACTTAACAATTTTGTGAGATAACTGGCAAAGAATATTGAACTTTTCCATGATATTCAGTTCTTTTTGAGAGGGACTTATAAAAAAAAAATGCACTTTTCAAATTTAAAAATAAAACTTTTTTATTGGTGGTTTTATGTGGTTTTCTGCAAACTATAAGAAAAATGTGTTGTGTTGAATCAAAATCATTTTATTGTGGATAATCAGCAACAGTATTTGGTTTAGTACCTCGTTATTTGTGTATGCTGCAAATGAACAGTCTCCTCCTGCGTAGATGGTTGTAATTCTGAGGTCGTCACTGGTGGCTGCAAACAAACAAACAAAAAAGTATTAAATTAAAATCTGCATTCTCAGTCATCAATTCAGTTATAGCACAAAGAAAATTACACTGCAGCAGGTAAACGGGCAGTGGCACAGACGGATGAGTATCGTCTCCACGTCCCAGTTGGCCCTGATCACCACACCCAAAGGAATAGATCCTACTGGAGTCCGTTAACACCAACGTGTGATACCTAAGAGAAAAAAAACATAAAGTACAAACATCATGAAGCACAAACATCATGAAGCAGAAATATAAAGAAGAAACATCATGAAGCAGAAATATAAAGTACAAACATCATGAAGCACAAACATCATAAAGCACAAACATCATGAAGCAGAAATATAAAGTACAAACTTCATGAAGCACAAACGTCATGAAGCACAAACATCATAAAGCACAAACATCATGAAGCAGAAATATAAAGTACAAACATCATGAAGCACAAATATAAAGCACAAACATCATGAAGCAGAAATATAAAGTACAAACTTCATGAAGCACAAAAATCATGAGGCACAAACATCATGAAGAACAAACATCATGAAGCAGAAATATAAAGTACAAACATCATGAAGCACAAACGTCATGAAGCACAAACATCATAAAGCACAAACATCATGAAGCAGAAATATAAAGTACAAACTTCATGAAGCACAAAAATCATGAGGCACAAACATCATGAAGAACAAACATCATGAAGCAGAAATATAAAGTACAAACATCATGAAGCACAAACGTCATGAAGCACAAACGTCATGAAGCACAAACATCATAAAGCACAAACATCATGAAGCAGAAATATAAAGTACAAACTTCATGAAGCACAAACATCATGAAAGCACAAACATCATGAAGCACAAACATCATGAAGCAGAAATATAAAGTACAAACTTCATGAAGCAGAAATATAAAGTACAAACTTCATGAAGCACAAACATCATGAAGCAGAAATATAAAGTACAAACTTCATGAAGCACAAACATCATGAAGCAGAAATATAAAGTACAAACTTCATGAAGCACAAACATCATGAAGCAGAAATATAAAGTACAAACTTCATGAAGCACAAACATCATGAAGCACAAACATCATGAAGCACAAAAATCATGAGGCACAAACATCATGAAGAACAAACATCATGAAGCAGAAATATAAAGTACAAACATCATGAAGCACAAACGTCATGAAGCACAAACGTCATGAAGCAGAAATATAAAGTACAAACTTCATGAAGCACAAACATCATGAAAGCACAAACATCATGAAGCACAAACATCATGAAGCAGAAATATAAAGTACAAACTTCATGAAGCAGAAATATAAAGTACAAACTTCATGAAGCACAAACATCATGAAGCAGAAATATAAAGTACAAACTTCATGAAGCACAAACATCATGAAGCACAAACATCATGAAGCAGAAATATAAAGTACAAACTTCATGAAGCACAAACATGAAGTACAAACATCATGAAGCACAAACACCATGAAGCATAAATATAAAGTACAAACATCATGAAGCACAAACACCATGAAGCATAAATATAAAGTACAAACATCATGAAGCACAAACATCATGAAGCCCAAACATCATGAAGCAGAAATATAAAGTAGAAACTTCATGAAGCACAAACATCATGAAGTACAAATATAAAGTTCAAACATCATGAAGTACAAACATCAGGAAGCACAAATATTATGAAGCACAAACATCATGAAGCATAAAGTACAAACATCATGAAGCACAAACATCATGAAGCACAAATATATAGTACAAACTTCATGAAGCACAAATATAAAGTACAAACATCATGAAGCACAAACACTATGAAGCACGAA
Organism: Thalassophryne amazonica; assembly: GCF_902500255.1. NCBI lineage: Eukaryota > Metazoa > Chordata > Actinopteri > Batrachoidiformes > Batrachoididae > Thalassophryne > Thalassophryne amazonica. The sequence continues at coordinate 108,956,079 of NC_047110.1, read as the reverse complement.
TATAAAGTACAAACATCATGAAGCACAAATATAAAGTACAAACATCATGAAGCACCAACATCATGAAGCCCAAACATCATGAAGCAGAAATATAAAGTAGAAACTTCATGAAGCACAAACATCATGAAGTACAAATATAAAGTACAAACATCATGAAGTACAAACATCAGGAAGCACAAATATTATGAAGCACAAACATCATGAAGCATAAAGTACAAACATCATGAAGCACAAACATCATGAAGCACAAATATATAGTACAAACTTCATGAAGCACAAACATCATGAGACACAAACATCATGAAGCAGAAATATAAAGTACAAACATCATGAAGCACAAATATAAAGTACAAACATCATGAAGCACAAACACCATGAAGCACGAATATAAAGTACAAACATCATGAAGCACAAATATAAAGTACAAACATCATGAAGCACAAACACCATGAAGCATGAATATAAAGTACAAACATCATGAAGCACCAACATCATGAAGCCCAAACATCATGAAGCAGAAATATAAAGTAGAAACTTCATGAAGCACAAACATCATGAAGTACAAATATAAAGTACAAACATCATGAAGTACAAACATCAGGAAGCACAAATATTATGAAGCACAAACATCATGAAGCATAAAGTACAAACATCATGAAGCACAAACATCATGAAGCACAAATATATAGTACAAACTTCATGAAGCACAAACATCATGAAGCACAAACACCATGAAGCATAAATATAAAGCACAAACATCATGAAGCACAAACACCATGAAGCATAAATATAAAGTACAAACATCATGAAGCACAAACATCATGAAGCAGAAATATAAAGTACAAACATCATGAAGCACAAACATCATGAAGCAGAAATATAAAGTACAAACTTCATGAAGCACAAACATCATGAAGCAGAAATATAAAGTAGAAACTTCATGAAGCACAAACATCATGAAGTACAAATATAAAGTACAAACATCATGAAGTACAAACATCAGGAAGCACAAATATTATGAAGCACAAACATCATGAAGCATAAAGTACAAACATCATGAAGCACAAACATCATGAAGCACAACTATATAGTACAAACTTCATGAAGCACAAACATCATGAAGCACAAACACCATGAAGCATAAATATAAAGCACAAACATCATGAAGCACAAACACCATGAAGCATAAATATAAAGTACAAACATCATGAAGCACAAACATCATGAAGCAGAAATATAAAGTACAAACATCATGAAGCACAAACATCATGAAGCAGAAATATAAAGTACAAACTTCATGAAGCACAAACATCATGAAGCAGAAATATAAAGTAGAAACTTCATGAAGCACAAACATCATGAAGCACAAACATCATGAAGCAGAAATATAAAGTACAAACTTCATGAAGCACAAAAATCATGAGGCACAAACATCATGAAGAACAAACATCATGAAGCAGAAATATAAAGTACAAACATCAGGAAGCACAAATATTATGAAGCACAAACATCATGAAGCATAAAGTACAAACATCATGAGGCACAAACATCATGAAGCACAAACATCATGAGGCACAAACATCATGAAGCACAAACATCATAAAGTACAAACATCATGAAGCACAAACACCATGAAGCATAAATATAAAGTACAAACATCATGAAGCACAAACACCATGAAGCATAAATATAAAGTACAAACATCATGAAGCACAAACACCATGAAGCATAAATATAAAGTACAAATATCATGAAGCACAAACATCATGCAGCACAAATATAAAGTACAAACATCATGAAGCACAAACATCCACCAGAGAAGCTGAAACATTTTATAAAAGGTTTAATCCACAGTGGCTCCAAAATGTTTAACTTAAATAGTTCTGAACTTGAGTTTGACCTTTTAAGGTTCCCTAATATCAAAGGTAATGTGTACAGTAGAACGGTGACAGACGTATGACTTCATATTAGTGTTTAATAGTTACCAAAGGCGTATCTTTAACCTTGGAGTGGTCATTCTAAACACCTCCTAAGCATTGTGCACCATAATTTGACTTTGGCATGCGATTTTGAATTTAAGCAGATTTTTTTCTAAAAATCAAATCCTTTTGACCTTGGATGACCCTCAATGTTACTGCTGTGTTTGGTCCTAACTGGCATCAACAGAAAGTGTAAATGACTGACATTTTAATTATGCCACACACTTGTTTCTGGAGTATTAAATTTTTTTCTGGGGTACCGTACCGTCCACAAGCAATCTTGGTGACCTTTGCCCCCCAGAGCTCTGCAACAAGCCGAGGAAGAAGTTCATTTCGGAATGAGTTGTGTCCAAGCTGCCCGTTTCGACCAGAGCCAAACGTGAACACCACGCCGCCCTGAAGAGGCAAGAATAGTTTCAAAGTCTGACTGTGGACATCAGCTCTCAAAACAAACTGTTTTTTCCTCCAAAAACATAAAAAATTAACAACAAATTATCACAATTGTTATTTCTTAATTTGGGTTCCACTCCCTTTTATTTAACATTAATTTTTCTGTATGAAAATTATGTGTTCAAATTTCAATAAGTCAAAGATACATGGAAAGGTTAAATTGAAATTTTATTATTTATATGTTTTTTTACAGTGATGAAATATTTTTGTCAGACCTTCGTCATCACAGCGGTGTGCTCCGATCCACAGGAAACGTGAATAATTTTCTTCATATTCAAGGAGCAAACAGGAGATGGTTTATGTCTGTCTTAAAACATATTTATTATAGAATTAATATGTATTGTCAGTGAATACAGAACAGTATGTCTGAATATCAGCCAATCAGGGGTGAGGAAACACCAGCATTGACCAATCAGCTGCAGCAGGTGACCTCTAGGAGCAGGGTTGGTGACCCCTGGTTTAGTTATGTTGGCTAAAATAACCCTGAAGTGTCACTACAAAATGAGTGGATAATAAATAACAATTACAGTATTAAAAATGCTTTAAAAATAACTAAAAGTGATGAAGCAGAAACCTAAAATGTTTCTGAGGTACCTGCTGTGTCTCCCAAACCGAGCTGCCCGCAGTCGTTTCGGCCCCAACCGAACACGTTTCCAGAGAGGGAGAGGGCAAAGCTCTGCTCTCCGCCTGCAGCCACGTGCACCAGTGGGACGGCCGACAGAGTCGGGAGGTGCTGGGGTGAAGCAGCTCCGGACTGTCGAGTCCCCAAACCCAGCTGACCTCTGGAGTTCTGACCCCACGTGTACACCTGACCATCTGTGGCGAGCAGGAACAATCTCCATTCAGCAGCAAGCTCCTTTAAATAACTCTTCTTTAAATTCAGTCATTTCTGTGTTATTTTACCTCTCTTGGTGTTAAACCTCTGAAAGTGTAGATTCAACTCTTTGCAACTCTTTGGAGGTGTGAAGTGAGTGAAAAATGTGAAAAAAGCATGATTAGGAGAACTTTTGTAAGTTTTCATTGGGGTGCTGTGATAATGCCACCTTCTCTCACCATCAGAAGGTTGTGGGTTCAAATCCCATACAAGTCTTTAGCCTGTGGTGTTCCAACAATCAGCACCCAAACAGTGCTTAGAACTCAGTTTATTGCTGGGAGTTTTAAAAAATTCACAATTTAAAAATGCTCCAATCATATGGAAAAGTTATATCACATTAATTGTCTGATCATAAAGATTCCAAAAAGGTACAGTCTGGACTATCTATGACTGAATGTTCTGGAGTTATGGGGTAAAAACAGCAAAAATGGTGACAAAGGTCAATTTAAAAGTTAAAAGTTAAAGTTGCTCCAGTTTTGTTAAAAAGTGATGCAAATTTTTGGTTGAGTTAATAGGATTTTATAAAGGAATAGTTTGCACCCTGTGTCATGCTTAGTTATCATGTTACAGGGTAACATATGTCACATGTCATAGAATCCAGTGGACACCGACCTTGTTTGACCTTTACTTTGGAGACCAAACATTCAACACAGTCAAAAAAACTATTCCATTTATTCTTTTAACTCAACCAATGAGCTTTTCAGCTCTTTAATTTGAGATTTTTGTGCATTGTTTATGTCTCTTTTTTATTATTGTCATTTATTGTTTTATTTATTTTGTTTAGTGATTTGATTCCTTAAAGTTCTGTAACATAGTCATAATTTTTATGATTAATGATGGAATTACAATTTTTTTTTTTTGATGTATAAAGTCACAGGATCGCCCAAACTAGTAAAAAAAAAAAAAAAAAACGCAATGTATATTCCAAAAAATAGTCATCATCTGAATTGTTTACGTCAACTAAATATCATAAGAGTTTAGTCGGCTAAATCTCCTACAATATTTAGTCGACATAACATTTTAGGCATGACTATGATTAAATATGCTGTCAAAATGAACACTTAAAGTTCAGAGTCTAACAGGGTCACCAAACCTGCTCCTGGAGATCTCCTCTTGCATGTTTTAGAACTCTCCTGGCTCCACCCACCAATGAGGGCAGATGTGCTCAGCCAATCAAACGCTAGGAAATACTAGACTTGACAAACCAGATGTGGTTACAGCAGGTAAAGATGTAAAACCTGCAGGGCAGGTGTGACCTCCGGGAGGTCAGGTGGTGACCCCTGGTCTAGAGGGAACCATATTGGAGTGGTGTTGTCTGATTTGAGTTGACTTCAGGATGGTGTGGACTTCACCGTACCTCTGGTCAGTGCGACTGAATGCTGGCTTCCACAAGCAACTTGTGACACCGCTACGTTCCAGGAAGCATCCAGAGGCCTAATCCAAGAGGAAACAGCAGAGTTTTAACTCCACATTTTCAACAAGGTGTGATCCAGAAGATCCTTTGTGGCCACCTGCCTGGAAGAACTCTGACTTACTTTGGAGTATAATTGGGAACTTGGTCCAAACACAGAACTTTTCCGCTCTCACACAGCAGTGTGACGCCACGATCGGTGCAGCTCACAGCCCGAATCCTCTTTTGGTAATCCACGCGTTCTGTAAGAACAGCAGACAGGAAGCCACTGGAATATGATGTTCAGACGTGTTCTAGGTTGAGAACCTTTGGAAAGAAAGACTTTCAGATGCTTTACTAATAAAACTCTCAAAATCCAAATTTTTATGCATCAATACGGGGATGTCATTTCTGATATTTATAAATGCCCTTTTTTTTTTTTACAAAATTTGAGGTTTCACAAAAAGTAGGAAGTGTATTAGAAATCCCGAAATGCTCACATCATTCGCTAGATGGCGACAAATCCTGCTCAAATGTGCTCCAAGTCACTGAATATGTCTTAGACTTCATTTCCATCAGTCATTAAGAAATACAAACAGTATAATACTGTGTGGTAAATCTCAAGGAGGCAGTCCCAAGGGAAGATCCAGAAGTTTTTTTATTTTCCTGGGGGGGGGGGGGGTCCCCTGATTCATCTCAACTGGGCAATCTGCTCATTCGTGGAATGACAGTGTAATATTTTCACTGATATTAAAAGAAAAATTATACTACTGGTAGGCAACTCTTTCCATCGTGAAAACTAGCATTAACAAAGAGTCAAATTTGCAAAGTCAAATGTTTATTTTTATTGAAAACCAAAAGGTGATTTGGTACAATGTGAACCCTTTAATAATCCTTCTATTGTATCTAAGATGATTACATTTTCAAATCTGCTCACTGAACATTAAAATCGGGATGGAAAACATCATGACTCAAACATGTCTAGACTGTTTTAAACCCGCAAGAGCTCTGTGTGGCTCTTTTTTCTTTCTTTTTTTTTAAATTATTTTTACCTCCACCAAGGAGGTTATGTTTTCGGTCGTGTCCGTTGGTTGGTTGGTTTGTTAGCAGGATTACTCAAAAGATCCTCAACGGATTTCAATGAAATTTTTACCAGGGGTGTATCTTGGCCTAACTGAGATGTCAGTAAATTTTGGTAATGATCCGGAACACGATCCGGATCCAGTAATTTTTTTAAGGATTCTTTATCATTACAGGATAGGCCCAATTTCAACATTTTTGCATCTAATTTCATGAAGACGGGTCACAAAGGCTGAACAAAAATGAAGTTATGACACAACAATAATTTAGCATTTGTTTCTCCTCATTAAATAAACTTATTAGAATTTTTTTTTAAAAACGTGTAGTTCATGCAGTTTCTCTTTATAAACACATTTGCTGAAGATCGAAGGGTTTAACCACTGAATTTGGAACATGACAGTAGATGTGTGAAATGACATGGAATAAGTCTCTTTGCCAAAGGGTGTTCCATGTGACGTCAGTGACCCTATGGCCTTGGTGGAGGTTTGCGCTCTCCGAGTGCTTCTCATTTTTCTTTGCATCTATCTAGGTGTCTTGGTGGCTTCCCTCACTTTTCTCCAGAAAACTGGCCATAAAAGTACAAGGCTTAAATTAGGAAATATGATAAAACATGAAATATCTTGTGTTTATTATAATGTCTGTAATGAAACAGAAGTCAAATTAATTGTAAGGATTATTGTGCTTTTTTAAAAAAATTTTTGCTTATTAACTTTTTCTGATTTGGATTTCCACAAATCGAAGTTTTCAGCTTAAAGGCACAAAACTTCATTAAGATATGTAATGTGAAAGGTGTCGTTTGTTCTCATTTTCCTGCAAATACGTATTGTGACACTGATGCATTTTGCAGTTCGGCCAGCAGGTGGCAGAACTGTACCAAGTCTAAAAGCAGACTATTTGACTTTGTGATGAGTTCACTCCCACTTTTTTCATGGTTTGCACTGTAGGACGAAAGATGATCATAGTTGTAGACAAATCCAATATATATTCGCCCCGTCCCCCCGCCCCATGCATACAGAGCGCATGTACCTCTTTACACTCATCACTGGGTAAGAGGCGGGGTCACCCTGGACAGATCGCCAGTTTACACACCTATGGTCAATAAGCTTTGACCCAGGTTGAGACTCATTGATGAGGCTGACTGCGGAGGGGAAGAAGCTGTTTTTGGGTCATGTGGTTTTGGTTTTGATGGACCGGTTTGGGACCAAGGTGAGAGGGGCCAGCCACAATCCCCTGAGCACTCTTCCAGAACTGATCCAGATATGTGAGCTAAGTTTGGTGTGAATGGGAGTGAAAAGCTAAAATTTTCACCTTTGACCCTAAAGACTGACCTTAGTAAGTTTGACATGATCTGGCAAGTTCCAGAATCCAACTCCATATATGAGCCAACCACCAAGTTTGGCTCAAACTGAAGTGAAAGAAAAGAAAAAGAAGAAAAAAATCATAATTTTGACTGTTGACCCCAGCGAGGCTGACCTTTGCCAAAACAAACTCTTTAACCAAAATTATGGGGTTGACTGTCACCCATGTGTTAAATTTAGTGAAAATCAGCCAAATGATCTGAGAAGAGTCAGCGAACAAACACACAGATCAAACAAAAGTTTGACCTCTGACCCCCACTGACTCTAGGGTCAACCTACAAGCACAGAGCAAGTTTTGTGGGTACTGGCATCAACACAGATGAACAGCAGAACAAACAAACACACAACAAAAAAATACAAACCGACGTAAAACAAACACGAAAACACTGTTTGGAGTTGAGGTCAGTAAACAGGAAGTGATGCACTCACTCTGCTTCCCTCGCGTTCGCCCACCGCCTGTGGCCTCGGTGGTCCGGATGATGGACGCGGTTCCGTCGGTTTTGACGAAGGCGAGCACGCTGTGACCTGCAGACAGGTCAGCGAGGTTAAAGGGGACATTTAAGAAGTGAACCTCGCCTTTCCCGCCGTCCGTCGCCGGCGTTCGGAGCCTGAAGCCCCGCTGCCTGTTCTCACCCCACGACAACATGCTGTCTGAGTGGAGCAGAGGAGCTGCTGTCTGCTGTCTGAGGACATGCTGAAAGTACAGAAGAATCGAAACAAACACACTGAGTCACGTTTCAGAGGAAAAGAAAACAGAAAGTGAAACTCAGTGTTTCTTATTCTGAAGAAAGGAAACCGCCTGTGCTGAGTGGACAGGAATTCATCAAAAAAAAAACAAAAAAAAAAACAACCAAGAAACAAACCCCCATAAATGAATAAAATAAATAACCTGCATGGCTGTAAGCAGTGATGTAATATTGAAAACTGAATGAATCTCACAGAAATTCAACATCTAGTTTTAGTCTTTTTAATCAGTCAAATGTTCAACATCTTAATTTACTGATGTACTAAATATATAGTCTATCTATCTATCTATCTATCTATCTATCTATGTATATCTGTCTCAGAATCAGAATACCTTTTATTCACCAAGTATCTTCAAAGAATACAAGATATTTGACTTCAGTTTGAGCTGTACTCTCTCTTCTGTATAAATATACACAAAACACTAAATAGTCCACAATAAAAAAAAAAGTGAAAATAAAATGTGTGCAAAGTTGTACATGAGGTATATGAATGAGTGAGTTTTTTGCAGGTTCAGTTGTTCATCAGTGTGATTGCCTGTGGAAAGAAACTGTTCCTGTGTCTGGTTGTTCTGATGTACATCGCTCTGTAGCATCGACTGAGGGGAGGAGTTTAAACAGGGTGTGTCCAGGGTGAGAGGGGTCTGCAGAGATGTTACCAGCTCGCTTCCTGATCCTGGATCAATCGGTCTAAGTCCTGGATGGAGGTCAGGCTGGCTCCAACAGTTTTGTTTGTTTTTTTTTCTGCAGACCTAACAGTTGGTTGAGGTCTGTGTCTGTCATGTTTGGAGGCAGAGGGAAACCAAACGGAGATGGAGATGCACAGGACAGACTAGATGATGGATGTGTAGAAGATGATGAGCAGTTGCTGGGGCAGGTTGAACTTCCTGAGCTGTCCAAGGAATACATCATCTGCTGCTGATGGAGTCTACGTGGGAGGTCCACTTCAGATCCCAGGAACCAGAAAGTGTCCACAGTAGACACAGTGTTGTTGGGGGGGTTTATGGGGAGTTCCTCCTGTAGTCCACTGTCATCTTCACAGTCTTGAGTGGATTCAACTCCAGGTCGTTCTGACCACACCAGAGGACCAACTGTGCCACCTCCTGTCTGTATGCAGCCTCTATCTCTATCTCTATCTCTATCTCTATCTCTATCTCTATCTCTATTTCAATGTCTATGTGTGTTTATATTGGTGTGTGCGAAAATACTCCCTCCTGGATACCTGAACTTCTCACCCAGTCCAGGAGTGTCAGCCCAGATACCTGACGGAAAAACCTCATTTCTGCCGCTTTGTATCCAAGACTTTGTTCTTTACTGGTTCTTTACATCTTGTCATGATAAAACATTTGCAAGGTGCAGCACAGCCCAAGGAAATTTGTGTGGAGTCAAAGTGTTGGAGGTGTTGTCTGGTTGTGCTCAAACCTTCTGGCCATGTTCTGTTTCCTGTTAGTTACAGCTTCTTCTTCTTCTTCTTCTTTTGGTATTATTTATTTTATCTTTCACTTTGTGTTTATCCATTTGCTGTAAATTCAATAGACATTCAGTTTACCTCTACTGGCTGCACGATCAGCGTGCTCGCTGAAACCAGCACTTAATCCTTAACCTCCTGACTGCTCGGATTACGTCGAGCGGGTCATGAATATGACCGCTTTTTTAGTTTGTTTGTTTTTTGTAATTATGTGTTTTTTTGTTCTCGAACAGTTCCACAAACAGGACCTGCTACGCTGCTGTGAAGAACGCAGCTTGTTTTACATTTTAGCGTCATATCATGTTTTCAGCACTCGGCTGCTCTGGCCTGCTTAGCCTCAAATGTAAATTGCAGCTAATAATGTAGACAACAGAATATTTGCAGAGGAATCCTTCAAATGGTGATACAAGCACCAAATTTGGCAAAAGTACACGTACTCTTTTGAAAAAAAAAACCAACGGGCCACTTGAATTTTCAATAGGCAGCTATGTAGGGGTCAATTGAAGAATTACATAGGGGCCAAAATATAAAAATGCTCCAGTCATATTGAAATTATACCATATTATTTGTCTGATTGTAAATATTCCAAAAAGGTATAGTTTGGACTATCTATGACTGAATTATATAGAGTTATGGGGTAAAAACAACAAGAATGATGACAAAGTTCAGTTTCAGTTTGTACAGGGGTCAAAAGTTAGAGTTTCTCCAATTTTGTTCAAAGGTGACGCAAATTATTGGTTGAGTTAACAGGGTTTCAAAAAGGCATAGTTTGCACCATGTATCATGCTTAGTTATCACGTTACGGTGTAACATATGTCACATGTCATAGAATTCAATGGACGTCAACATTATTTGACCTTTACTTTAGAGACCAAGCATTCAGCACAGTCAAAACTATTCCATTTATTAATCCAAGTAGCTCAATCAACAATTTGCACCATTTTTTACTAAAATTGGAGCAACTTTAACTTTTGACTCCTGAAACTAAAATTGACCTTTGTCACCATTCTTAAGGTTTTTACCCATTAACTCCATAGCATTCAGTCACAGATAGTCCAAACTATACCTTTTTGGAATTTTTATGATCAGACAAATAATGTGGTGTAGTTTTCAATATGATTGGAGCATTTTTATATTTTAACCCCTGTGTAATTCTTCCATTGACCCCTACCTGGCCGCCAATTTAAAATTCAAGTGGCCCATCGGTTTTTCCAAAAAAGCAATGTCTAAGGAGAGTTTGTGCTGGATTTGGTGCTTGGATCAACATGTGAAGTATTGTTTCAAATGTTTGCTGCACTATAATCCAAGACAGGATTTTCCAGGCGATTTCTTAAGCAATAGTGATGGAATTCTGCCCCCCGGTGACAGTGTTAAAAAATGACAAGGAGATCACGGGGTCAAGGGTCAACAACTAGACATCACACACAGGAACCACTGAAAAATAATACATGACTTCTGTGGAATCTAGACGTTCTGACACCAGACAGACAGCAGGGACAGAGTCATCAGAACAACAAGGAACAGCTGAGGAAGAAAGGAATGTCAAACTAAAACAGGAAGGAAAGTCACTGAAACAAATACAGAACAGATGTCACAATAAAAGCACGTGGAGCGCTTAAAACGAAGATTCCTCAGAGAACAGAAGGAGGAAAAAAAAACAAGAACAGGAGAGGGAGCCAGAGGACAAAGACAGAGATGTGAACCACGAAGAGGTTCACTTTGGAGTTGTGTAGTTTCACTCCCTTCATTGGTAAGTTTGCTATTTTTAAAATGTTTCACTTTGAAATACAAACAGAAATAACTGGGAGCAGGTTTGTGTTTTTTACTTTGTGCACGTGGTTTTCAGTGTGACCTGTTTCACAGGCCGTCTGGCCAGCTTTACTGAGATGTTCCAAGGTCAAGATATAAACACTGGGGTGATCATGCTTTCGTGGTAGCTGGCCCCAGACTGTGGAATGAGCTACCTCTTGAGTTACGTACTATTCCTGACCTAGCACTTTTTAAATCTAAGTTAAAGACTTATTTATTTAAACTGGCTTTTAACACTTAGTGGGGAGGTGACATGTTCTGTTATTTTTATGTTCTTTTTTATGTGTTGTTTTAAAATTTTATTTTATATGTGTTTTATTTTTGTAAATTTGTGTTTTTAATGTTAAGCACTTTGGACACCAGTCGGTGCTGTAAAGCGCTTTATAAATAAATGTTGATTGATTGATTGATTGAAAAGTTCCCTGTTAGCTGGGTCCAAAACAGCAACAGTCACTGATTGCAAACGTGGACATCAGCAAAGCAAGGAGCCACCAAAGATCACTGATAAATCATGAAATCAATCTGAGTGGAATCACGCGTCCAATCCGAGGCTTACTGTCACGACTCATTTTTATTTATTTGTTGGCGTCCTCTACATACGTTCTTCCTCTCGGATGGCTGAAGAGGATGAACGTGTTGGAAGTGATTCTTCCATCAGCCTCTTCTGTCAGCTGGTTCCAGGACCTGTCAAAATTTGAGCTCAGTTTGAACTCCGGGAACATCGTCTTCTTCCTGTTTCATGCCCCAGAGCAATAAAACACATTTTCTTCTAAATCTGAGCCGGTGGAAGAAAATGTAAAATGCAGAGAAGCTGGTAGGAACGTCCAGTCAGCTCTGTGGACACACACACATCTCACTTTCCCCTCATACCTTAAGAAATCCCACTTTCTTTTAATATACTGCCCATGTGCTGCATATCAAAATGTTCAGAACAATCTCAGCTTCCTGAATGTGGAATTTCCACATAAGATCAAATAAACAGGAATATGACGAAAAGTTGACCAGGATGCAGGAGAGCGTCTTTAGGGCTCTGAGAGTTATTATATGTCAGAGTCGATTTTACTCTGTAGATATTACTGGGTAGGAAATTTAAAGATTAATTCCTGCACTGAAATCATAAATAAAAATCAGCATTTATGTATGAACAATTATTCTGTAACCCATTCTTGTTCTTGTTTTAATTTGTTTGTTTAAATCATCCTGTAAACACATCATTTGGCGACCAAAACTGGATGCAGACAGTTTCCATAGTTACGTGTTTTGGGCTGGAGGGAGCGCTGACATCACACATTCGTCAGGGTTGCTGGGAATGTACTCTTCCCCCCCCCCCCAGCTTTATTTACCACACACAAAAATAAATTAATCATGAATATTGTCAAGTGGCAATGATGAAGTTGCGATAAAGATGTCCAGCCATACTAGCATGAACCGAAACATGGCGCTCCAAGAATCCAACTGCGATGATGTTCTCAAGATGCTGAAAGCTTGCTCAGAGGTGTTATTGCAATCTCCAGTCGTGCCGCTAGGTGGCACCTCCCTTGTGTTGTTGTGACGTCACTGGGCCTGCTCCTGGAGGACCACCTGCCCTGCATCTTTTCCATGTGTGCCACATTGCTGTGATGTCATATCAGCAAACTCAGTCTTCATGGATCCGGCACGAGTTTCCGACTTGGAATTCCAACTTGAATGTCCATTCCATTGCACTTTTCCGTGTGCGAGCTTGTCCACCGAGTTTGGAGTACAGTTGGACACAGCATTATGTCTCAGACTGGCTCATTTACTTGGGGGACCGATCGGACTGCGGCACAGCCGCAGCAGCACACCGTGATGCTACGTGACATTAAAAGCCAAAATCGTGACTTTTCCACTTGCTGCAGTAACACAAACAAACCAGATTATGGATTTTGTCCGTATTACTGTATGTCAGATTCGTGAGTGCTGGCTGGAAAACTCTGTTTGATACAGCGAGTTAGCTTCCTTCCTTTTCCACTTGCTGCGACAGAGAAGCAGACGTTTGCTCCATGGAGACAAGTTTGCTCCAACTTCCGGTAAGACATCATGTTGGGAAGCTAACATGTGGGACATCTTGGACCATTGTGGGAAACACATCTACAGATTGATACCTAATGTTTTCCCCCGTTTCAAAGTCAAAGTCAAAGTGTCTTTATTTGTCTCCCTAAGGAGAAATTTGCCTTGGACAGGGTCTGCTACACAACAACACGTCCAGTTCATAGCACCTATACATTAAAAACAACAACACAGTAAGTCAAAGGATAAAATATAAATACACAACATTATTAACATCTTTGTGCAAATTCCGCAATATATACCCTTAAGCTATCTTCCCTCAACTTTTTGCTGATTTATGAGCTTCACTGATAATGGAATAAATGAATATTTATATCGATTATATTTACAAAGAGGAACCCTGAACCTCCTTCCTGAGTTAAGTCAAGTATATTCAGAGTGCAGAACATGAGATGCATCTGTTCAAATATTGTCAGCACATCTGACAACTGCCTGTTCAAACAACTCTTGGGGAGTTACAGGTACCACCATACCCATGATTTTGCCAGCTATCTTAATCAGATTTAATATTTGAGTTTTTTGATTTAACCGTTAAATTACAAAACCAGCTAGTAATACCATACCGTAACACGGACTCGATCGTTGCTCTGTACAAAATCAGCATAATATTCCTACATACACCAAACAGTTGGAGTCGATGAAGAAAGTGCAAACGCTGGTGGATTCGGGCACAAACGCTTGACACTTGCATGTGCCAGCTTAAGTTGTTATCGATGTAAACCCCCAGATATTTATATGAATCCACCTGTTCAATGTGGGATTCAATAGGGATTCAATGTGTTCAATAGGGATGAGGTGTCATGGAGAAACTTTTTCTTGAGTGTGAGAAGCAAAAATGATCAAATCAAAAATGGGGACATCGACAGTTTGCCGTCTGGGATAATTCGGCATTTTTAAACATTCTCTCTGGTTTTATATTTTTGGTATTCTCATGTCGGAATTTTCATCCTCTTGAAGCAAATCTCTGGAATCAGTGAAGGAATGCAGGAGATGTGTGTGTGTGTGTCAGCGGAATGACTTGTGCTGATCCTTACCAGGTCCTTAACATGTCCGGTATCAGTTCCTGCAGGTCACGGAACAGCGTGACCGTGGACGAGCTTTTATTTGTTCTCTCTGTCTTGTTTTTTTGACTCGTTTCCAGGTTTTCTTTGCTACACTCACTACTTTTAGCACACAGCGTTCTCTGTGACATTTGTTTTTTTTTTCCGCCTTGGAAAAACCCTGATAAAGGATTAACTTTGCATTTACGTATTTTATTTTTTACCACTTGGTGGCAGAATAATTCCACAGTATTTTGGCAAACAGTGAGTATGTCACATACACTGAAAAAGAGAATAGTTGAACCAACTTAAATTGTTTCAATTGATAACATCTAAATGAATGAAGTTGTTTGAACTTAAGCTTTTAAGTTGATCTAACTTATTAAGTTGAAACAATGTAATTCATTTAGATGTTACCAACTGAAACAACTTTTTTCTGTGTACATGCATTTTTAAGATAACGTCATTAGAAGCGTACACATTGGGCAAAAATGCAAATTAAATCGGGTTGAACACTGTAAGTCCCAAATCAGTTTGACTTTCACATTTTGGGACTTAACTCAGGATTTGCAGTGTTATGATTCGAAAAACACTTTCTTCACCAGAAACCTTTTCACTCTAAGCAGTTAAACTCTTCTGTGTTTAATGTGGACTCTAGCTTCTTTGCAAACTTCAAGAAAACACGTTAAATGTTTTGCGAACACGAGCAGCAGCAACATGTTCAATGCCGTCGGTCCCCCAAGTGTGTCGTGTCCACTGTCCACTCTGACAATAAAACTTCTGTAACAAAAGTCAAATTGATGAAATTTTAACACCTACAAGAAATGGATTACACTAATAATAATTACAATGATAATAATAATTTGTAATGATTATTTTTTTTAACATTATAGTTAATTTTAACCTTTATTACAAAATTGAAAAATCAGACTCTTTACAGTTTCTGTTTAATGACCTCTCAGGGCCGCCTGCTGTCCCTTCACAGCATAGCCATGGGAAGCGGGTGCTGGCAGTCCTGCAGAACCCCGTGTTGGAAAAGCACATGTCACGGCACCCCATTGTCAGATAAAAATAAAATAAAATAAATAGATGAATAAACATATTAAAACATTTAAAATGGTTTAACTGCTGCTATTTACACAAAAACTTAACGTTTGAAGTTTTTGAGAATAGTAAGCATCTTGCTGGACTTTTGCTGATAATGTGTGTGTGTGTGTGTGTGTGTGTGTGTGTGTGTGTGTGTGTGTGTGTGTGTGTGTGTGTGTGTGTGCCTGATGTCCGTAGTAAAAGGTTTACATGAAATATAATAAATTTTGTACCTTTGAAATATTGTGTGTATCGACGGCCCGCTACAGCACCCCCAACCTAAACCCTCTTCCCATGAGCACGCTTCACAGTAAGGGACCCATACTTTAGGAATCACTGCCCAAAATGCAGTATTTTCATAAATAATAATAATAAAAAAAACTCCACTACAAACACATCATGTCTTGTTTCAACTCCACTGTGGCTGTGCACTAAATGGCCACCGTCAAAATAATACTTATGGACCAGGCCTGTGGAGGGAGGGGGGAGCGAGAGAGAGAGAGAGAGAGAGAGAGAGAGAGAGAGAGAGAGAGAGAGAGAGAGAGAGAGAGAGAGAGAGGATGTCAGATAGTTGAGATCCAGCTGTGGTGCTCTGGGAAGTTTCGGGGGATTTCCATCCATCCAGGCAATCGGACACGATGCCTGATTTACACTTTGGCTCAACTTATGATAAAAAGTTCACAAAATAAACACACTGCATCTGTTTTTACCCATTCTGCTTTTAATCACTTAAAACCTTAGTGTGTGTGTGTGTGTGCACTCAAAAAAAAGACTCATTGGATAAACTCAATTCAATTATGAGCAGGATTTCCAAAAAATAAATATATGTAGCCCCAACTCAAATAAAGCACATCCATGCAAGATAATTTAATTTAATTGGGACAACATATATTTATTATATGGAAATCCTGCTCATAATTGAATTGAGTTTATCCAATGAGTCCTTTTTTAAGTGTGTGTGTGTGCATCCACACGGAGTGAAGCCTGGCTGTGACCCTGAAGCTGGATGAGGACTGATGAGGTGTAGAAGCTCACGGATCATCCACCAGCATTTTTATCTGCTGCTGCTGCGGCTTTTCTTCACCGAGGAATGCGCACAGGAATGTGGTCAGAGATAAGGACGGCACAGTGGATGGTACTGTACTGTACGGCCTGCATGTACGTGCTCGTGCACGGGGTGTGGGGAGTGCATGTGCTCGGTGTGACCTCATGCACAAACCTCTGCATGGAATATTTTAATTGTTGGGAAGTTCAAAAATGCAGCCAGTTGAAATGAAAGAAAATATTGAATAACAAGAATAAAGTTTTTTCTTTTTTTTTGTCACGAGGGAAGAAAACCTCAGTCAAGGTCGTCGTGTTGTTTTACACATATTTCACTTGAAGAGTTTGTCAATTTTTAAAATACATGTCAGTGACATACTACATCTCCCTCACACTTAAACAATTATAACATTTTTTTTTTTTCTTTAAAGGCATCCAATAAAGTCATTTTTAACTCCACCTTTAATAGTTTGATAATGTTTGACTTTTGGGACAAGTATCATCAAAGTCCCAAAATTCTACATCAACACTTGTTGAAAGTCCCCCACACAATTTTTGTCTGAAACGTCTCATTTTAGACTTCTGTGACTTATGTCACAGAAGTTCACTGAAGTGGACTGCATTGGTGTAGCGCTTTTCTATCGGAATCAGAAGATCAAAGTGCTTTACAAAGATGCCTCACACTCACAGGCCAAGGGTCCGTAGTGATTTTCTGGTCGGGCTGGGGTTTGAACCGAGGATCCTCTGGTCTCAAGCCCACTGTTTAACCACTAGACCATCACCTACTCAGTGGGCGTGTCGTTCACTGACACATCCAATATTTTCAACACCTTTGACATGTCGAAAACATTTTAAAATAATGAAACACTGCTAAACAAGCAGGAACGGCCTAGGTGGCCACCAGACCTAGGCTCTGTGGGGAAGAAAAGAGAAACTGACAAACAAGCTAATTTCAAACTACATGTAACTTCAAAGAAACACAGAATGAAGACGTGTCTGCTTTGGCAGCATCATACAAAATCCTCCCTGCAGGGTTGTGTGGAGGTGTGACCGTGTTATTTGAGTTTTAGAACTTGTTTGCTGTTAGGTTTTGTGTGTGGAAACAGCCTCTCTCTCTCTCTCTTAGTGCAGCAGATAACTGAAACAATCCTGCAAATGGTAATAGAAGTAACAAATTCAGGACAAACACTCCTTAGACATTACTCTTTTGAGAAAAACAATTGGTCATTTGAATTTTCAGTAGGCAGCCAGGTAGGGGTCAATTGAAGAATTACACAGGGGTCAAAATTAAAAGATGCTCCAATCATATTGAAAACTACACCACATTATTTGTCTGATCATAAAGATTCCAAAAAGGTATAGTTTGGACAATCTATCACTGAATGCTATGGAGTTATGGGGTAAAAACATTAAGAATGGTGACAAAGGTCAATTTCAGTTTGTACAGGGGTCAAAAGTTAAAGTTGCTCCAATTTTGGTAAAATGTTGTGCGAATTACAGCTTGAGCTTACATGATTAATAAATGGAATAGTTTTGACTGTGTTCAATGTTTGGTCTCCAAAGTAAAGGTCAAACAATGTCAACATACATTGGCTTCTATGACATGACATATGTTACCCTGTAACATGATAATTAAGCATGACAGATGGTGCAAACTATTCCTCTGTAAAGCCGTATCAACTCAACCAGTACTTTGCATCATGTTTTACAATAATTGGAGCAACTTTAACGTTTGACCCCTGTACAAACGGAAACTGACCTTTGTCACCATGCTTCCTGTTTTTACCTCGTAACTCCATAACATTCAGTCATAGATAGTCCAAACTATACCTTTTTGGAATGGATATGCTCAGACAAATAATGTGGTATAGTTTTCAATATGATTGGAGCATCTTTTACTTTTGATCCCTGTGTAATTCTTGAATTGACCCCTACCTGGCTGGTTGTGTGGAGGCGTAACCGTGTTATTTGACTTTTAGAATGTAATCACTGTTAAACAATCAGAAAATTATGATTTATTACATTTCTGTATGGGAACGTCCTCTCTCACAAACCCCATCCCTCACTTTCTTTTGTGCCTAAATTCACACCAAATCTTTCTGCAGGGTTGTGTGGAGGTCTGACCGTGTTATTTGTGTTTTAGAACATAACTACAGTGAAATGATCAAAAATTAATAATTTATTTCTCTGATTTTGCATATCTATGTGGAAACAGAACTATATCACTGTGTAATATATTTCACTGACACCTGCTCCTAATTTCCATCATCCATCTAGCAAACATTAACCATCCAGCAGATGGCAGACTTGTCTATGTAATACTATATAAGCAAAACAAGGTTGCTTTTTTGATTGAGCTGGTTCATCACAGTTCACAAAATTTTAATCAGTTCATCGTCCTTATGTGCACTATTTATTTGGAGATATACAAGATGATAGCGTTGTTTTTTAGAATTAACATGACAACATAACTGAGGAGTCAACTCAGAATTTTACAATCATGTTATTATTGACTGATCGAGAGCCTTTGTGTTGTCACGTCTTGAAGAATCCACAAAGAAATCAAATTTATTTTTTACAATGTTTATAATTTGAGAATTGATACATTTTTATAATAAAAAACAAAACCTCATATTTGATGGCTCTTTTTAAAAACATGTTTTAGTTTTGTTTAAATGATCTGTGACCTAACTATCTCTATAATTTCTTTTTGGTGTCACATTTCGTGATTGTTTGTTGATGTATTTTTGTTTGGTTTATGCTCCGTAATATTATATATTGTCTGTCAGCCTCAATAAATAAACAAATAAATTAATTAAATCAAAATAAATCAATCAAATAAAAATTAATGATTTTTGTTTGAATAGGAAAATTTGGACCTTTAATTTTTTTCACACATCTAAAAAATTTAATTTAAACACTTTTTTTATTATTAAATTGTGGAGTGTCATTTCCACAACACAACAATTAAACCATGAAAGAGTCAATAAAGACGACAGAGACAATGTGTTATTGTATCAAAACGTCCACCGTACATTTACACAGACAAGAAACAAAACAATTTTTTTTTTTGAGTACAAAACCTTTCAGTAACATCTGGAGTTTTACGATTCAAATATTAATACACATCAATGTGAAGAAAAGAAAAAATGAACAGTTCCTACATCCATCCAGAGAATGGAGAAAAGTCTAAAGTCCATCAGAGTCGGGTTCCCGTGGTGACGAAGGATTATTTACATCTCGTTCATGAGGTCGTGGCTGCAGAACCGCCGCGACCCTGCAGACATATTTTACAGCTACAGTCCAGCAATATTTGCACACCGCAGAGACAAAGAGACTCACATGATTTAACACCGCTCCAACAAAATACAAATCTTCTCTTTTTTTTCTTCTTTTTTTATTTTTAAATCGACCCATATTGTGCTTGTCATATTCCGTCCTGACTGGACAAAACAGCAAACTCAGAAATAAATTCTTTTAATTGGATCTTTTTGATTTTAAAGTCAGTATTACAATCTCTTTGATATGACAAAGATAAGAACATGGCTCTGTGCAATATACATTTATATAAAAAAAACATTTCTGCATTGAAATAATTCCAGTGAAAAGCTCATTTGGCCACCAAAAGATAATAAATAAGCCTTCCAAAAGCAGCTGCGTTTAAATAATATTCATGCCAATCAGCTGCTCTCCACAAATACGATACAGCACGGCTGCAGGGTCGAGCTGCTGACCCTGACCTTTGACCTCCATGGTTGCAACATGTGAATGGACAGTTATTTACAGGACGTCAGTGAGAAATGAAGATGGAAAGGGGTTTTTTGTTGTTGTTGTTGGACATTCTTTAAGATGAGACATTTTAACGTGCACAGTAAAAAAAAAAAAAACATTCTGGATGAGTTTGGAAACCTGTTAACTTTATCCACATTTACAGTTTGTAAGCTGAACACGATAAAAACCTTAATGAAGTTCTTTTCAGTTTTTCTGCAGACCACCAAAGGAAGAGGCACGTATGTTAAAGGATGTTTTGAAATAAAGACAACTCGGCTATGGTGGTCCCGGAGGACCAAACACAAACAAACATGAAGGAAATGTGCTCCGAATCCCAAACTGCCACCAAAACAAGGACACAAAAGATAAAAAACATGCACAGAAAAAAAAGTTTCACAACGGAAGAGTTCAAGGACTCGGGAAGCTAATTTTGAGCTAGCAGCTGCAAACGTGCGATGTGGCATTTGCCAACAAATTAACCTTAAGTTAATTTATGAATTTTGAATCATCAAAAAAGCTGAAAATGGTGGTTGTTAATGTGTGCGTACAGTACAAACACACAGAATCTCATGCTTTAAGGAGAACTCCTGGAGTTGACAGCCTAGGCTTGGCCTGCGCTGCTGTCCATTGAGGCATGACAAGTTGATTGCAGATGAGGGGCTGTGTCTTGCAAAATCAACTCTCCCATCGGCAATCGGCTTGTAATGCCTCAATGGACAGCAGCACTGACTAGTGGGCTAATACAGAGCGTTAATTTAGCGTTAAGAAGGTAATCATGTGGATGTTTACCTCTGTAAATGAACAAATTAATGCCAGTTCCATAAAGTTGGTGATTTTTGCTTTCAGGACATTCCTGACCTTTGTCCAATAGAGAACGTGTGGAGAATTTTTCAATGGTGCTGCCGTACTGTTGTACAACCTAAGGTGTGTTTGCATGAAGAGTGGCACAAAATAACACCTGAAGAGCTTCATCACTTGGTATCCTCAAAAAAAAAAAAATCTTAATTGTGAGAAGGAACAGCTACTTTAAAAAGTGGTAAAGTGACAAAGTGTTTGTTTTTAAAAATGAGCATTTTCCACACTATTCCAACTTTGCTGAAGTGGGACTGTACAATGAAACTGAACAGAAAACAAAAAATTATGAATTACATAAGAAACTCAAACTTTCCTTTATTGCTTCAATGCTTCACCACAGGGGTCTTTGGTGGCTTCTTCTGTAATTGAATCATTCACATGCTTTTATGTTTTGTGCACAGATCTGTTTCCTCACTGGAAAACCCCTCATTTGAGTTCAGGTTCCGGTGCACCGGGCTCTTCAATGACAAACTGAGTTATTAATTCATATTACAGCTACAGTGTGTAGGATTTAGAGGAGTTTATTGGAATGGAAATGAATCTAGCATAACCATCTGTATACATTCCCTCATCTTCAACTGCTTATCCAAGATCAGGTCGCGGGAGGTTGGACCCTATCCCAGCAATCATAGGGTGTGAGGCGGGGTACACCCTGGACAGGACGCCAGTCTGTCGCAGGGCCACAATTTAAGGTTTCCAGTCCACCGAACCTGCATGTCTTTGGATGTGGGAGGAAGCCGGAGCACCCGGAGGGAACCCACACAAACACGGAGAGAACATGCAAACTCCACACAGAAAAGCCACAGGTGGGAATCGAACCCATGACCTTCTCGCTGTGAGGCAACAGTGCTAAACACTAATCCACGGTGCTGCCCACCATCTGTATATAATATAATGTATCTGCAATAACGAATCGATGTGTTTTCATGAACTTAGAATAAGCCCTTCATACCTACCTGGGATTGGAGCCCCCTCATGGAGGCCACCATGTTGCACGTCCATGCTGATACAGAAGCCCAAAAGGAACAAAATGACTCCACCTTTTGCATTTTGCAGCACGGCTAGAAGACTGAAGTAAAAAGAAGAGGAATCAGTCGTTCCTCCCCGACATGCTGTCTCCTGGTTGCTAGCGCGGGCTAATACCTTTGAGAACCTTCGCTTTTATTCAATGGAGGCTCATACATGTCGATTATTACCAGCAAAGGGTAGGGGGCACGAATCCCTGTCAGCAAAGAAATAAAAACCTGAAGGGAAACTAATTAAGCAGTCTGCATCCCACACACTGCAGCTTTATTGATTGACGAAATACAACCCCTTTGCACTCTTTATTAACCCCACATAAGGTCCATACTGTGCTAATTCCTTATTCAAATTATTGTTGTGCCTGTTCTTCCTTTAAAAAAAAAAAAAAAGCTTTAAAACTCTAGAATATTTGGTTGGAAGCACATTTCCATAATGTTTGTGGCGCTGATAATGTTTTTGCACAGCGGAGGATTTTGTTCCAGTCTGGAACGATCCGACAAATCGAAGCAGACATGACGGTGATATTTACACTCAGTAAAAGTGACCCGGGTTTCGGCGGCTCAGACTTAGATGGCCAGCTGCAGCTTGCTGAGGTTCCTCTGGTGCATGTTGTGGTGTCGCACCAACTCGTCGCTCCGGGCAAACTTCTTCTGACAGTTGGGCCACCGGCAGTTAAACGGTTTCTCACCTGGTGGAGAGAAAGTGACAGAAAAGACGTCGTGGAGAAGGAAGAGGAATGATTAGAGCATTACGGCAACAGGGTTAGTGTAGATATATTTGTAAAATATGTTAATCTATTAAAAATAATATTATATGTAAAAGTTATATGATGAAGAAGATGAGAAAAAATAAAAAGTTTACGCACTTGTTTTACCTGTATGAGTCCGGGTGTGTGTCTTAAGGTGGTCAGACCGAGAGAACTTTCTCTGACACGTCTCGCATTGGAACGGTTTAACTCCTAAACACAAGTACAGTTCGCATGCACACACACACACACACACACACACACACACACACACACACACACACACACACACACACACACACACACACACACACAGGGAGATAGAAAAATACAGTAGAGCAAAGGCCTGCAAGCAGCCAGTCCAAAGATTAGTCAAGCCTCCTCTAAGGGGCGTTCAGTGCACGGCAACGCTCTGCACAAAAAAACAAACTGTGTCCTTCAAAAGAACGCACTGCCCTCAAAATCATGCAGATAGCAGACATGGGCGAGGAGAGAGACAAACACGAGCACTGAAAAGGAGAAAATGGAGAAGCAGATTTGATGGTTGGGGGGAATCAAACCTGTGTGCCTCCGCTGGTGTCGCTTGAGTTGATCAGAGCGAGAAAAGCCCCGCCCACAGTCGGTGAACTCACACTGGTATGGTTTCTCACCTGTGCAGAGACAACCAGACAGAAATGTACTTTAATAAAACCTTCGTGGTTTTATCGCTGATTAGAGACGGCGATCGATTCGCACCAACCGGGAAACACGAGCACAGAGCGTATGCGCGTTTGTCCGTCAGGTGTCTTATCAGCACTAGAACCGTGTTGTAAAAAAGTGGGAATTTTGTGAGAGTTCTGTCATTCTTTTCACCAAGTTTCATGCCTCCAGTGTTCTAGCGCCACCAGTAGGTCAGATTTGGAGGTGTATTTATGTAAACAGCTCTAAGTCAATACCCTGTTTTCAAAAACCAGCCACCACTGGATTCCTTGCATCAAGCCAAGTTTAAAGACAATGACATCCACTGTCACTATAGAAGCTTTTCCAGCATCCCATAATTCCCCCTACTGCAAATTAGGAAAAATCAACCCAGAATGCATTGCATCATCAACATCGTTTTTTTTTTTTATTTAGCAGCTCAACACACTTCCAGTAGCAATAATGGTTTTCGCTCAGCAGCGCCAGGCTAATGAGCTTTATTTTGTAATTATTTTTAGTGTTTGTTTATCGTTACATTCACATATCAATTCAATCAATTTTTTTTTTTATATAGCGCCAAATCACAACAAACAGTTGCCCCAAGGTGCTTTATATTGTAAGGCAAGGCCATACAATAATGATGTAAAACCCCAACGGTCAAAACGACCCCCTGTGAGCAAGCACTTGGCTACAGTGGGAAGGAAAAACTCCCTTTTAACAGGAAGAAACCTCCAGCAGAACCAGGCTCAGGGAGGGGCAGTCTTCGGCTGGGACTGGTTGGGGCTGAGGGAGAGAACCAGGAAAAAGACATGCTGTGGAGGGGAGCAGAGATCGATCACTAATGATTAAATGCAGAGTGGTGCATACAGAGCAAAAAGAGAAAGAAACAGTGCATCATGGGAACCCCCCAGCAGTCTAAGTCTATAGCAGCATAACTAAGGGATGGTTCAGGGTCACCTGATCCAGCCCTAACTATAAGCTTTAGCAAAAAGGAAAGTTTTAAGCCTAATCTTAAAAGTAGAGAGGGTGTCTGTCTCCCTGATCTGAATTGGGAGCTGGTTCCACAGGAGAGGAGCCTGAAAGCTGAAGGCTCTGCCTCCCATTCTACTCTTACAAACCCTAGGAACTACAAGTAAGCCTGCAGTCTGAGAGCGAAGCGCTCTATTGGGGTGATATGGTACTACGAGGTCCCTAAGATAAGATGGGACCTGATTATTCAAAACCTTATAAGTAAGAAGAAGAATTTTAAATTCTATTCTAGAATTAACAGGAAGCCAATGAAGAGAGGCCAATATGGGTGAGATATGCTCTCTCCTTCTAGTCCCCTGTCAGCACTCTAGCTGCAGCATTTTGAATTAACTGAAGGCTTTTTAGGGAACTTTTAGGACAACCTGATAATAATGAATTACAATAGTCCAGCCTAGAGGAAATAAATGCATGAATTAGTTTTTCAGCATCACTCTGAGACAAGACCTTTCTGATTTTAGAGATATTGCGTAAATGCAAAAAAGCAGTCCTACATATTTGTTTAATATGCGCTTTGAATGACATATCCTGATCAAAAATGACTCCAAGATTTCTCACAGTATTACTAGAGGTCAGGGTAATGCCATCCAGAGTAAGGATCTGGTTAGACACCATGTTTCTAAGATTTGTGGGGCCAAGTACAATAACTTCAGTTTTATCTGAGTTTAAAAGCAGGAAATTAGAGGTCATCCATGTCTTTATGTCTGTAAGACAATCCTGCAGTTTAGCTAATTGGTGTGTGTCCTCTGGCTTCATGGATAGATAAAGCTGGGTATCATCTGCGTAACAATGAAAATTTAAGCAATACCGTCTAATAATACTGCCTAAGGGAAGCATATATAAAGTGAATAAAATTGGTCCTAGCACAGAACCTTGTGGAACTCCATAATTAACTTTAGTCTGTGAAGAAGATTCCCCATTTACATGAACAAATTGTAATCTATTAGACAAATATGATTCAAACCACCGCAGCGCAGTGCCTTTAATACCTATGGCATGCTCTAATCTCTGTAATAAAATTTTATGGTCAACAGTATCAAAAGCAGCACTGAGGTCTAACAGAACAAGCACAGAGATGAGTCCACTGTCCGAGGCCATAAGAAGATCATTTGTAACCTTCACTAATGCTGTTTCTGTACTATGATGAATTCTAAAACCTGACTGAAACTCTTCAAATAGACCATTCCTCTGCAGATGATCAGTTAGCTGTTTTACAACTACCCTTTCAAGAATTTTTGAGAGAAAAGGAAGGTTGGAGATTGGCCTATAATTAGCTAAGATAGCTGGGTCAAGTGATGGCTTTTTAAGTAATGGTTTCATTACTGCCACCTTAAAAGCCTGTGGTACATAGCCAACTAACAAAGATAGATTGATCATATTTAAGATCGAAGCATTAAATAATGGTAGGGCTTCCTTGAGCAGCCTGGTAGGAATGGGGTCTAATAAACATGTTGATGGTTTGGATGAAGTAACTAATGAAAATAACTCAGACAGAACAATCGGAGAGAAAGAGTCTAACCAAATACCAGGCATCACTGAAAGCAGCCAAAGATAACGATACGTCTTTGGGATGGTTATGAGTAATTTTTTCTCTAATAGTTAAAATTTTGTTAGCAAAGAAAGTCATGAACTCATTACTAGTTAAAGTTAATGGAATACTCAGCTCAATAGAGCTCTGACTCTTTGTCAGCCTGGCTACAGTGCTGAAAAGAAACCTGGGGTTGTTCTTATTTTCTTCAATTAGTGATGAGTAGAAAGATGTCCTAGCTTTACGGAGGGCTTTTTTATAGAGCAACAGACTCTTTTTCCAGGCTAAGTGAAGATCTTCTAAATTAGTGAGACGCCATTTCCTCTCCAACTTACGGGTTATCTGCTTTAAGCTACGAGTTTGAGAGTTATACCACGGAGTCAGACACTTCTGATTTAAAGCTCTCTTTTTCAGAGGAGCTACAGCATCCAAAGCTGTCTTCAATGAGGATGTAAAACTATTGACGAGATACTCTATCTCCCTTACAGAGTTTAGGTAGCTATTCTGCACTGTGTTGTTATATGGCATTAGAGAACATAAAGAAGGAATCATATCCTTAAACCTAGTTACAGCGCTTTCTGAAAGACTTCTAGTGTAATGAAACTTATTCCCTACTGCTGGGTAGTCCATCAGAGTAAATGTAAATGTTATTAAAAAATGATCAGACAGAAGGGAGTTTTCAGGGAATACTGTTAAGTCTTCTATTTCCATACCATAAGTCAGAACAAGATCTAAGATATGATTAAAGTGGTGGGTGGACTCATTTACTTTTTGAGCAAAGCCAATAGAGTCTAATAATAGATTAAATGCAGTGTTGAGGCTGTCATTCTCAGCATCTGTGTGGATGTTAAAATCGCCCACTATAATTATCTTATCTGAGCTAAGCACTAAGTCAGACAAAAGGTCTGAAAATTCACAGAGAAACTCACAGTAACGACCAGGTGGACGATAGATAATAACAAATAAAACTGGTTTTTGGGACTTCCAATTTGGATGGACAAGACTAAGAGACAAGCTTTCAAATGAATTAAAGCTCTGTCTGGGTTTTTGATTAATTAATAAGCTGGAATGGAAGATTGCTGCTAATCCTCCGCCCCGGCCCGTGCTACGAGCATTCTGACAGTTAGTGTGACTCGGGGGTGTTGACTCATTTAAACTAACATATTCATCCTGCTGTAACCAGGTTTCTGTTAGGCAGAATAAATCAATATGTTGATCAATTATTATATCATTTACCAACAGGGACTTAGAAGAGAGAGACCTAATGTTTAATAGACCACATTTAACTGTTTTAGTCTGTGGTGCAGTTGAAGGTGCTATATTATTTTTTCTTTTTGAATTTTTATGCTTAAATAGATTTTTGCTGGTTATTGGTAGTCTGGGAGCAGGCACCGTCTCTACGGGGATGGGGTAATGAGGGGATGGCAGGGGGAGTGAAGCTGCAGAGAGGTGTGTAAGACTACAACTCTGCTTCCTGGTCCCAACCCTGGATAGTCACGGTTTGGAGGATTTAAGAAAATTAGCCAGATTTCTAGAAATGAGAGCTGCTCCATCCAAAGTGGGATGGATGCCGTCTCTCCTAACAAGACCAGGTTTTCCCCAGAAGCTTTGCCAATTATCTATGAAGCCCACCTCATTTTTTGGACACCACTCAGACAGCCAGCAATTCAAGGAGAACATGCGGCTAAACATGTCACTCCCGGTCTGATTGGGGAGGGGCCCAGAGAAAACTACAGAGTCCGACATTGTTTTTGCAAAGTTACACACCGATTTAATGTTAATTTTAGTGACCTCCGATTGGCGTAACCGGGTGTCATTACTGCCGACGTGAATTACAATCTTACCAAATTTACGCTTAGCCTTAACCAGCAGTTTCAAATTTCCTTCAATGTCGCCTGCTCTGGCCCCCGGAAGACAATTGACTATGGTTGCTGGTGTCGCTAACTTCACATTTCTCAAAACAGAGTCGCCAATAACCAGAGTTTGATCCTCGGCGGGTGTGTCGTCGAGTGGGGAAAAACGGTTAGAAATGTGAACGGGTTGGCGGTGTACACGGGGCTTCTGTTTAGGGCTACGCTTCCTCCTCACAGTCACCCAGTCAGCCTGCTTTCCCGGCTGCTCGGGATCTGCCAGGGGGGAACTAACGGCGGCTAAGCTACCTTGGTCCGCACCGACTACAGGGGCCTGGCTAGCTGTAGAATTTTCCACGGTGCGGAGCCGAGTCTCCAATTCGCCCAGCCTGGCCTCCAAAGCTACGAATAAGCTACACTTATTACAAGTACCATTACTGCTAAAGGAGGCCGAGGAATAACTAAACATTTCACACCCAGAGCAGAAAAGTACGGGAGAGACAGGAGAAGCCGCCATGCTAAATCGGCTAAGAGCTAGTAGCTACGCTAAGCTAGCGGATTCCTAAAAACACGCAAAGTGAATAATGTGTAAATAATTTAGAGGTGATTCAGCAGAAGGAGTGCTTTAGTTAAGGCACGTAAAGATTACACTGGGAAACAAATCGTAATCTAGATAACTAGATCAATCTAACTGCGCAGATTAAACAGCTAACAGATACAGAAAAACACCGCTGTGCTCCGGAACAGGAAGTGATACAATACCGCAGTGAGAGCCAACCACCAGTAGAGGCAAGCCAACAACAAGACATATGTTGTCTCCAAGTCTGTTGTCATGGAAGATTACAAAAAATTCAGTAATATATGGGGTGTTGACCACTATATGGAGTGTGGCAGATATTCCCCTGAAATCTTTTGTCCATCTGATTAGCTTTTTTAACAGGAGCTAAACTGGCTAGTTCTGCTAGCTCTTCCACATTGGCTGTAAACTGGAATTTTCAGGTTCAGCAGAATCCATCATTCCAATAGTCCAATAGTCTTGGGATACACTGGTCCTAGGGTACACTGGTCTTAAGATCCACTGGTCCTAGGGTCCATTGGTCCTAGGATCCACTAATCCTAAGGTCCCCTGGTACTAGGATGTACTGGTCCTACGGTCCACTGGTCCTACAGTCCACTGGTTCTAGGGTCTACTGGTCCTAGGGTCCACTGGCCCTAAGGTCCACTGGTTCTAGGGCCCACTGATCCTAGGGTCCACTGGTACTAGGATCTACTGGTCCTATGGTCCACTGGTTCTAGGGTCTACTGGTTCTAGGATCTACTGGTCCTAGGGTCCACTGGTCCTAAGGTCCACTGATCCTAACCTCTTTATATTATTTGATGGTGTACATTACAACCCTGAACTGATTTTAACGTTCACAAAAAATGTAATGCCTTCAAATCGCAAACATCCAGATCCAGTTTGGTTCAATTTACAAAAATAAAGCATTTGATTCTGTTGATGTTCACCATTAATCACCTTTAATTGTCCTGTTGTCTGTAAATTTGTTGAATTGATAATCAACAAATAATGGTAATTCACCATAATTAAATGTTTTTTTAATCATCACACTTTTGTAACATTACTTAACCTACTTTAGTGCAACATATAGCCTACCATAAATGTAAAAACAACTTCAACATGCTCTCCTTAATACTAGGACTAGTGGACCTGTGGACTAGTGGACCCTAGAACTAGTGGGAAGTTCCCCATCACTCCATCAGTCCTACTTAAGAAGCACTTTCAACACCTTAAATCCTGTGCAATGAAAGAAGCTCTCAGCTTTTTCACTCAAATTGCTGACCTGACCTGTGGGAAGTTGCGAAATAGACTATATTGGATTTTATGGAATTTCACAGGCGACAACGTTTCTCCAATCTTAATGGAAATTGGTACACTTCATCTTCACACCAAACCTCAGCGTTCTACCTGTAGGACTGTTTGATCTTTCAAAGCATTCTTCTGTCACAGCTAATTGAAGTAGGTGGTGAAGCCACCAAACAGGAATCGAGGTCATATTCCAGCATCACTTTGCTGTATCACAACCAAATTTGGTACATGGACTTGGGACACCATTGGAAGGAAGTACAAAAAAACGTTGGTGTCATTTAACCTCTGGAGGGTGGGGGGGGGGGGGGGGGGGGGGGGAGTCGCTATTTCTGGAGAGTGATGCTCAGCCAAGAGTTGTGTTGTTTTTTTTAATCACACTAGTAGTTATTTGTAGTTGTAAGCAGAATACAGATGCCTGCTGGTTTCACCTGTATGTTTGCGACTGTGCGTCTGCAGATGAGACAGCTTGAAGTAGCGTTTGTTGCATCCTGGGTATGGACACATGAACGGACGCTTCTCACTGTTCTCTGAACGCACTATTGCTGGAGCGATGCTGGGTACCCGCCGCACATCCTGCATGGAAACACCAACATTTAAACCCAAATAGCAAAATTACCA
Source organism: Thalassophryne amazonica (assembly GCF_902500255.1). Taxonomy (NCBI): domain Eukaryota; kingdom Metazoa; phylum Chordata; class Actinopteri; order Batrachoidiformes; family Batrachoididae; genus Thalassophryne; species Thalassophryne amazonica. Next base: position 108,925,712 of record NC_047110.1, on the reverse strand, counting down.
CACACGCGTCTGTGTAGGAAAAAATCAAAATCAAAAATCCACTCAAGATCAATAAACAAACTAGGATTATGTCGTTTGTATAACCGACACGTTAAGCTTGTCTTGTAAATATGTGCATGTGATGCATCATCAGGTCAGTGTGTTCAGGTACTCGTTTTTGATAGAATTTTGTGAAGATTTACTATTATATACTTTGCACACAACAGACAATAAAAATGGTTGATTTCATTTTCCTGGAAGCCACCGTGGTGGCCATCGTGGATTTGTAAAAACAGCAGCTTAAAAACTGAGTTTTTTCAGTATCGTCTTCAAGATGGCTTTGAATCTTGATTCCACTTGCTAAATACATATTTTCTAGGGTAAATAATCCAATGGTGCTAATTACAAAAATATACATATGCAGTCATCCACACGTTAATGTGATCTTGTATGTATGTTTTTTTGTTTGTTTGGTAATGAGCACCACTGGATTCTTTGGTGCTGAAAATGTGTATGTACCAGAGGCGGTTTCTCTAAGAGTGCAAGAGAAGCTCAGCTTCCCCTAAAATGTCAAAAATGAAATGGTCAAATATGTAGTTTGTTATCAATTCATTGGATACAAATGCGTTAGAACATGTTCATCTTGAAGACGAGTTTGTTCAGAATCAGCTACTTGTCAAAAATCGATTGATTCTATTTTGTTAACTTCAATCTTTTTCTCATTCAGTCTGTGATCAGTGCATTTTCCTGCAGAAGCCGAGCATCCATTCACTTCAATGGAACTGCCTGGAATAGTTTTCTTTCATTGGATAAAGCCACAATTTTGTCCTGCCCCCGGACGCTGAGCATCTCTGGGGGTGAATGGAGCTGTGGGCGGGCCTGGACGCTTGAGTTCTGCACAATGATTGGATGATCAGTCGAAAGGCTGAATTCCGTTTTGGTTGACAGCTTTAGGAATGTGATAATTAGTTTGCACATTTCTGCATATTTCTGCATTTTTAAATTTATGCCAAAGTGTTTTGCGTGCGCTATAAATCAGTCAGCTATAAATTGTTATGTGAGACGTTACGTTACGTTAATCTCGGTGTTACTCTCTGCTTCGTTCTTCAGTCAGTGTTTAAAAGTCATCGCATGTTAAATAACGTCCCGGTTCGCAACACAACTTCAAAGTATTCATAATTATAAGTCTATTCGGGCATATGTAGTAATAATTAGTGGTTGCTGATGTATTTTTTTTTTTCATGAAAATTAGTGACGGACAAACCAAAGCGTTTTGAACCACTGAATCAATATGAAGCAGTGGTTCAGTGTTTTGAACCTTTTGATACAATTAGATATGGCGACATCTGCTGGCCAATCGTTAAAATAACATTTGCATGGAACAATATCATGAAACAGTCAGACTGTTATATATGTTTAATAATAAAAGTTCTATGTGCTTCTTGAAATTTTTGACAATATTTTTGTTTAAAAACAATAATATTCTTGTAACAGTAAGTTCCTTCGGCTGCTCCCTTGTTTTCACTCGAGGTCGCCACAGCAGATCCTAGGTGGACCTGCATGTTGATTTTGGCACAAGTTTTATGTCCGATGCCCTTCCTGACACAACTTCACATTACATCGGGAAATGTGGCAGGGGTGGGGTTTGAACCGGGAACCTTCCTCACTGAAACCAAGCGCACTAACAACTTGGTAATTGTACCATCATAAAATACTGTATGTAATAGAGATATAAATTGTGAAATGCGTGTGCAACTAGGGACTGTTCTGACCATTTTACATATTTGAATTTATATATAAATAAACTGACAAATTTTATGATGTAAGCCAACAATGAGCTTCCCCTCTGTGACAGATCAGCAGCTGCCACTGGTATTTAGCCACCCGAATCAATCCTAGGTCATTTATAGGCCGAGATATTGAAAAACTCCCATTTTGAAGGTGCCATTTTTATAAATCCAAGATGGCTGCCATGGTGGTGTCCAAGAAAATGGAATCACCTGTTTTCCTATTGGCTATTACATGGACTTTTCAAAAATGCATAGTTGAACCATTCCCCATAAAATGACTTAGAAACCAGACAATCTGGCTCAGAGACATCACGATGTTAAAGTGAACACACATGTATATAACTGATTCAGTGGGAATTTGAGGTTAAGCCCCTCATAAAACACAACACTAACTCAAACATAACACGAATCTACAGATTTGATGTCTTGGATCATTTGTAGAGTAAATAAACCAATCACGTTGTTTTCTGGCTCATAATCATGACATTAAATCATGTGACAGATTTCACCTAAAACAAAAATGGTTTTGACGTCTGGATCTGAAAGGCATAACTGCAAAATAACCTCAATTCAATACCCATAAATGGGTTTAAAACCGATGACTTGTGAGGTGAAGATGCAGAGCAAATAATAAAAAACAAATACTCACCCTGTTTCCTACATGTGTGGCAAACTCTTTACACAACAAATAATAATAATAAAAAATCTCTACAGTCTTCACTGAGGCAGTTCAAGGTCTGCTAAGTGAGTTTCATTGTCTTGGGAATGTCTCGTGGTCCATCAGTCCTGTTCCCAGTGGGTGTTGTACTCCACCAGGGCTGCCGCTTCTCAACAATCCTGTTGGTGATGTTCATGGACGAGATTTCAAGGTGCAGTCAGGGACCAGAGGGTGTACAGGTTAGAGGAGTTTAAGAGTCTCAGGGACTTGTTCAGAATTGTGGGTAAGATAGAGTGTGAGTTTGATAGACTGATTTGGGCAGCTTCTGAGGTCCTCCAGGCGCTGTACTGGACCGTCATGGTCAAGAAGGAGCTGAGCCAGAAGATGACACTCCAGATTTACCAGTTGATTCCCGCTCCTATCCTCACCTATGGTGATGAACTTTGGGTAATGACTGTAAGAAAAAGGTCACAGATACAAGCAGCGGAAATGAGATTCCTCTGTTGGGTATCTGGACTTACACTCCTGGACCGGGTGGGAAGCTCGACTATCCTAAGTAGAGTAGTGTAGAACCGGTGCTTCTTCATATCAAAAGGATCCAGCTGAGGTGGTTCAGGCGATGATGCCCCCTGGTCGTGTCCCTAGGGAGGTCTTCCAGGCATGGAGACAGCGGGGTTCAGCCCAGGGTTCGGGACAGCGGGGACAACGCCTCGGGATTCCTCAGGAAGTGTTAGAGGACTTGGCTGAGGATAGGGAAATGTGGGATGAGCTGCTTGGTCTACTGCCACAGTGACCGGGACCAAATAAGTGACAGAAATGATCTTTTTTAATTATTAAAAGGGGTGATTACTTATGTTTAACATTTTAATTTGATTTAAATAATTGTTGTATAAATGTGTTTTCACTTGGGGGATTACATATTTTTATTGTAATTTATTTATTTAGTTCTACTAAATTTGGTGTCCTAAAACTTTAAAGCTGTAAATGCACACTGGGGGATTTTATTTTATTTTATTTTGTTTTTTATAGGACCTGTAAGATTCCATTTGAGTCTTCGAGATTAAAATCTTGAAGCAGATTAAAGATAAACCAAACCGACGTCTGTCTTTCCGATGGCACACTGAGGTTTCTACAGGTGCAGCAATGATTCTTTCTGGTCAGAACCTCGTAATTCTGTAAGTTTGAAATCTGTTTCCTCCATCTGAGAATTATTCTGATCCCCGGAATAAAACAAAAAAAAAAAACATGGAACAAAAGACTGTGCTGCTCCTCACACCGTGGAGGTGCTCTTATATTACACTTGAAAAGCGACGGGAATGAGCGATTGTTGGGTGTGTGAGTGTTTTTTTTTGTTTTTTTTTTGCACGGAGTCAGACTGTTCACGTGTTCTTGTGTGGAATCCACTGGAACCCACAGACGGCAAAAAAGGGACAAAGAAAGGAAAGGACCCGAGTGAATGATGAAACAGGCCCCGAAAGAAGGAAAAGGTCCAGCACTCAGAGCGGGCCTGGAGAATCTCTGCTCCTGGTTCTTCAGAGCAGCTGACAGACGATAATTAAAATCTAATGATTTATTAACGTGTTGATCTCAGCATGGAAACTGTATCTTCAGCCAGAGGAACCCGACGTGTCTGTTTCTCCAACGCCAACGACCCTTCTGTGGAAAAAGACGTTTTTCTTGGCTTTTAGAGCTACTTTTAAGAGAATAAATAAAGAAGAAGAAAAAAAAGGGGGGGTGTGGGAGTCAGTCAGGTCCATAAGTATTTGGACACTGACACATTTCTTTATTTCTTTTGTAAATTGACATCATTATACCACCGTAATGTGTATCATTTATTTATTTTGAGGGGCTTTGACACAAATCATAATTCTTCAGTTTTTCCAATCACTTAATATGTTTTGGACTTCATTTACATCAATCATTAAGACATACAGACAGTACGGCACCGTTTGGTAAATCCATCTGGAGCAGTCTGTTCTCAAAAACCTGAGTGATCACGCAAGAAGGAGGCAAGTGAGGGAAGCCATCAAGATACCCACAACAGTGCTGAGCAGTGGCAACTTCTTGGAGGAGTGGCACAGATTTTTTTTTTTTTTTTTAAGAAAGAAGATGTGGAATTTCAGCTACAGTTTTCCAGAAGGCACATGGGAGACCCGGACTTAGATATGATCTGTTTTCTTCTGTTACAATGCTGTGACTGGTGGTGAAACAGTCAAAAGCTGCACTATGTACAATTTTTGAATGAAGCAAATCCTTCAGGAGATTAATAGTTTAGTGGTAATTAAACTAGCAAGCTAGTGTGGCTCAGTTAATGGAAGGCTAGCTAGCCTTGCCTGGCTGATATAGGCCCTGAGGCCTGTTGGGGCAGTTGTTTATTCCTGGATTCTGGTGTGAAGCGGATGAGAGTCTACGACTCCCACTGAATGGAACACCAGTCCATCAAAGGTCACTTCCTCAGCCAAGGTGTCTTGTCCAAGGATACAGAGAGGTAGTGTGATGGGGAATTAAAGCCAAGGTGTTAGATCAGAGGTGCACAAAGTCTTTCCTTCAAAAAGCCATAAATCAATAATCATTAATTACATGAATGATGGGTTCAAAGACCATCCATGTCCACAGCCACTTGTACATCTGTAGTTGGGTCATTCGGTGTAAAACCTGTGCCAAATGAACGTAATCGATCAACTGCTGTGACCCCGAGCAAGATACGAGCAGCCAAAAGAATCACAGACAATTAAACGTGTGAAATCTAAAATTTTAAATAATAAAGACACTGTAATCTGCTTATAATTTACAGGCAGGGCACCTTTGGTGATGCCCAGGTGTGAGATTTTTTAGACATTTATTATTACTTTGCCTCTGACACTACAGTTGCTAGGTAACCCATGCAAGATTAAAGGCAACTTTAATCCGTATAAGTGTGCTTTGATCTTTACCCATCATTATTTTTATCCATTTAACATTAGTAGGTAATGTTTGTTAAGTAAAAGAACACTGCAGATGGGAAGAAAGGAAGGAAGGAAGAAAGGAAGGATCAATGCACATATTTGCAAGAGCCAACAACATTAAAGGTGGATTAAAATTAAAAGCAATCACTCACTAAGTATTTGGATATTACAGACAGAAAGGAAGGCAGGCAGGAAGGAAGGAAAGAAGGAAGGAAGGAAGAGCATGTAATTTGAAAGGTTCAGAAGTATTTGGACATCTCATGTCCGATCCCTGACTTTTAATGAATCGGTTAACGCGGTTACTATTGCTTAGCAACAGGCCAGTCATCATTTGGACAGGCAGAAACACACACACACACACACACACACACACACACACACACACACACACACACACACACACACACACACACACACACACACACACACACACCCCTGAGTTTCACATATAAGATGAATTTGCAGAGAGCTCAGCAGTTTCTATGGTGGATCAATACAAAGGAAGATGCCTCAGTTTGAGTTGTTGTGCTTCAGGTAGCAATGTGTGACAATGAACATCAAACTGCCAACACAACAGCCGACAAATTACAACAACAGTAAACTTCCTCCTCTGTCCATTTTAGACAGACTGTGCCTCTAAATTTTGAATTCAAATGGTTTAATTTTGCTTTTAATTTGTACCATTTTTTTTTTAAATGTAAGGTTTTTTTTATTAATATCTGATTTTGTTGCTCTCATTCTATCTCCTGTATTTTGGTGCATTATGGTCTGAACAAAGTGCTTTCTTTGGTTTGGAGGAAAGGTGGTACACTCACTGAATAACACGGCTTTGATAATATTAGTTCTAGGCTGTGGTCTGACCGCAGCGGCGTCTTACCTGTATCCCCCTGAAGACTCCATGTGTGTGGATGCGGTACTGCGTGCTGCAGCTGTACACCATCGGTGTGCTGGGGTCACTTTCGTAACCTGCACCATGACTGCGCACACAAACACACACAAAAGGGATCGGGGATGGAGAAAAAAAATTAAATTATGTAATTTATTAAATTCATGCAAACTATAAAGAGAAGTGTACAAATACAGTTAGAGCCACTCGGGAACTTTTGACATGATTATTTTATAACACATTTCAGGAGAATTAAAGGGTCACAGCGTGCAAAATCAGTTTTTAATCATGAGCCGTTACACAGCAGGTCTTTTCCATTTAAAGTGATAGGTGCAGAAAAAGGTGTTTCACACAAGAAACTCTGGAACAAACGCTGAACCGAGGATCATGTTTATATATGTCTGGTTAATTACAGATTTTTGGAGGCTGAGCGGTGATTCTCATAACGGTTTTTGTTTTAACTCCAATGAGGTGAAAACACAGACAGACCTACTTTAGGGCCCCTTCACACATAGTACGAATAAGTACAAATCAGGGCGAATCACAGCGTAACAGCTCGTATGAGCAAATCACGAAAATATCGAGCTAACGGGCAGGCGCAAACAATGTCGCTGCAATGGTTTCGCGGGAACACAGTGTGAGCAGCTGTAGCATGTGTAACCACATCGCGCAGCTGCTGTGAAAATAAAAAAAGTAAAAAATACATGCCACCCATGGGATTTGAACCTGCAATTTCCAAAAGTTCTGATTGTCTACCAGAAACGTTACCACTGAGCTACCTTCACTGTCCTGTGAAAAGTGCGGGAAAATGCCTGATATCAAGAAGGACATGGACATATTTATAAAAAAAAATACAACCATGCACCATATAAAAACAGCGCATTTTACTGAATCCCTCTTATCAAGTGCACAATACAAGTATGATCCATCTGCTCCTCTGTAGATGACTCATGGTCACAGATGTACAGTCATGAAATAACATGAACGAGAAGCAGGGCGCTCTTATCATGTCCACATCTGCTGGCGGCGTGTCCAGCAGGGTGCTCTTATCATGTCCACATCTGCTGGCGGCGTGTCCAGCCGGCCCTGTACCTGTCACCTGTCAACACGTGTGTCTTGTGGATGGTGCGCCACAGGACAGACACCGTGTCATGTGGAACAGAGCGCACGTGGGTGATGTTACATTCAGATTGCCCGTTGTGTGTTATGATCTGACAGTCCGTTTCACCTGGGGCAGCTTGTCAATGTGTGCGTTGTGCGCGCACTCGCTGCAGCCCACTGCAACAGCGATATACCTTTTTATGTATGTCCATGGGAGAACAGCAAGCAGACACACGCGCATCACATTGGGCAGTTGTTAGTTCATATCCGTCCAAACACGTGTTCCCCAGACATGACGTCCAGAACCACAGATCTCAACAGCTGCTCCTGTCGGCGGACACACCCTCTGTCAGTTCAGCGCACACACCAACGTGTCACTGTGTCTGTTTGCAAAGCCACACTCGTGGGGGCACTTAGACAAATTTCACATCCAGCTCGACAGTGATCGTCTGCTCACTGTTGTCATGCTAATAGCATGAATGGCCACACATTTTCTAAGTGCCAAGGGAGCGGTGTTAGATGTTCATGCGTGTCAGCTGGAATTTGGCCGACACCTCCCGCAAGAGGCTTCGATGGGCTCTCACAGCGCACACTCTGTCTTTCATCTGCTGGTGTGTCCAGATAGTTGTAGCGACTGGTGTACGAGGTGTTAGAGGTAGCTATGATTTTACATGTATTGCATACGATTCCTGCTTCATGTGCGCTTCATGTGTAATTCGACCACATTTGTACTGTGTTTGAAGGGGCCCTTAATCAGGCAAATTAATTCAGCTATTTTCTGTGTATTTTCTTTTTCTGCTGTTTAATGGGTGATGACGACCTGCCTCAACTTCCTGTAATGTGTCTGAGAGTCAAAAAGTGTTTTCACACTTCAAAAGCCCCGGACCATGGCTCAGTTTGATCTGGAGAGAGGCCACCTCTCTTGGTCGAACATATTTTGGTCCTTTGGTCCAGAAAGGAGCCTGAGGCAGCTTTCAGACTCGCTATTGTGGTTCGGATCAAACTGAAAAGTCAAAGTGTCTGGACCAAATAAGAACAGTGTGAAAGTGTAAATTGTGTGAAAGTGTGCAGAGAAACACAGTGATGTCAGGAACTGGTTGAGTTATTGTTCCACAGGTAAATGATAGCAGAGTTTGTAAGACCAGGTTTAACCTTGACGTTGTGTTGTGTTTCCCCACCCACGGGGCAAAAACTCACAACCTCCTGGATGGGAGGCAGGCACTGCAACCACAAGGCTGAAACCCATGGGCACTAGCATCTGTCGCCAGAGTGTCTTTTGGCGTTGGGGGTGAGGTTTACTGACTACATACGCAAAGCACTATGGCTTGCCTCAGACACACAGGCAGCCAGCTTGGCTATATACAGGATGAGGTCAGGCACACGGGTGACTGGTACAACAGGCAACATGGCCCAACAGGCATCTTTCTAAGGGAGCAGCAGAGGGGTTATCCAAAATACAAGCAGTAGGTCAGTGCACAGAGGTTCATCATACCAGGTGAAGAGATCCAAAAACATCAAGCAAAACTTGTTTGTCTGAGGCAAACACTGGCAAATAAACCAGAGAAAGCAGGTACAAAACGAGACAAGCTGGCAACAAGGGAAAACTCTGATGGCGGTTATAAAAGCAACCAAACAATTACACGTAGAAGTGCAGAGACACGGGAACTTGGATGACCAGAAACAGAAACTGATGTTACACGGAGAGAACACACAAAAGAGATGTAAAAGTAAAAGCACCCAAGACAGTTTAACATAGGAGAGAATTAACGAGAAAACACACAAAAAAAATTCTAAGCAAGCGTAATAATGTGACTCATGATTGAAAACACCGACAGACCCAAACTGATTGATTGATTGATTATATATCACCTCAGTGTCTTGTGGGTACTGTTGCCTACAATATATAATTTGTTTTTAAGACACCTGATGAAAAAGAGACATCACCTCATTAAATTGTTTATTTGCAAAACATTATGTTAGAAATAAATAAAAATGATCACAAACAAGCATGTTTTGTATATTCAAAAAGGTGGAAGACTTTAATTAAGCAAAGTGCATTCTGATGTAACTCAGAAGTTTAAAATATAATGCAATGCTAAAATGCCCTTGGCTGTATGAGCCTTGTGTTCTTTAAAATTTGCAGCTATTTAATTAATTATTAAGATCCTGTTGTCTTACATACAATTTGTACATGTTCAATGAACTCAATCAAAAAACAATATGTTTAAACAGCATCTGCAGGAGGCTTTGCGTGTGCGTGTACATGAGCTTTTGACAAAAGCGGAAGTTGTGCAAATCAAGAAATATTTGTAGATTACCCTCTGTGTATTTAGGAGGTATTAATGAGAAATTTAACGCCATAGGAAGTTAGCTTTGAGTTAGCGGAAGTTAGCATGCATGCAAAATGTGTTATCAGGTTATAAAAAGAGCGTTTTAATTTTTAGAAGTGGTTATTTCTCACTATCTTTTACATAATATATGACACAGAGGATGTATTTACACGCAGCCGAACAGAGGTTTGCGGCTACCAGCGTGTGAGGTCACCATGCTATTGTCTGTGAAATAAGTTCAGAGGTGTTATTAGGTTCCAAAAACAGTGTTTTTGGTTTTAGAAGTGTTTATTTCTTGCTAGCTTTTACATAATATATGACTGAACTGTACGCAGACAGACGGATGGACGGAAGGACGGGCAGATGGGCGTACAGACAGATGGATTGACAGACAGACAGATAGACGGATGGATGGACAGACAGACAGATGGATGGACCGACAGACAGCTGGACAGACAGACGAAAAGACAGACGGATGGAAGGACGGGCAGACAGACAGACAGAGAGACAGCTAGACAGATGGATGGACAGACCGACGGACAGACAGATGGACAAATCGACAGACAGGCGGATGGGCGGACAGACAGAGATGGACGGACGGACAGACAGACAAACGGACAGACAGACGGATGAACTGAAAGACAGATGGACAGACAGACAGAAAGACAGACGGACGGAAGGACAGGCAGACAGACATACAGATGGATAGATAGACAGATGGATGGATGGTTGTACAGACAGACAGATGGACAGACGCCAGGTCTTCGTAATACCCGATGGCCATATAGTGGCCTCAGGTAAAAATGGAATAAAAAATGTACTTTGTTCCCTTAAAGCTGAATGTGCCGCTGTCACATGACACTTTCAAAAAGGTTCACGTCTGACCGCCTTCTTTCTGTGTGCAGTTTGCACATTCTTCCCAGGTTTGGTGTTTGTGTGGTTTCCCCTACGGGCAGATGGTTATTTTCGAGTGGCGTGGACAGACCCGGTGTCTGCCTGGGTGGTTGCCATCCAGGGCCTAAAGGTGGCTGCACAGAGTGGTGGATGTACCAGTGCATGCTCCCTGACCCGACCTCACCCTGATCTGCCATTTCAAGTGCAGTAGGCTGGAGTGCACAGCGCCCACCTGTGGTGAAAGCAAGTATTGCGTATGGTTACGTTATCATAAAAAAATCCTGTGCACAGAGCAGATCTAAAACGGACTCCAGTCGAGGCCAGAACCCATTTTTACAGCTGGATGGACTGAGATGATGCAGATGACGTGTCTTGTCCGGGGACACAGACAAGTAGCATCAGTGGGATTCGAACCCATGTCTCCAAATTAGCAGATCAGCTCCTCATCCACTAAGCTGTTAAATGAAAGCAGCGTTAGCATACTTTTTTTTATCTAAAAGGTGAAATAAAGGTTTCCATGTGGATCGCTGTCACGCAGACTAAAGATAAAGCAGACAGACGTAAGATAAGACGCAGAGCGGAATAAATCCAAAGTGTCAGAAATACAGAGCGTAAGCTGCTGTTTGACTGAGCGCGCTGCGTGCAGGTGGGGTCATGAAACCATCATTATTCACGTGCACTCGGTCCCATAACGCAAAACACAGACCCATCAATTTATGAGCGTGCACATACACGCTCATCTGTGCTGACGCAGGGGGACGGACCCGCCTGTCAGAGCATCATTTAGGGACCTGAACCCTGCAGAGGGGGAGCCTGGAAGCATCCGAGACGTATGGTGCACATCGGCGCAAAATCAGACATAATCTGACAGATTGATGTTGAATGTGATTCTGAGCTACTGTGTGGACAACTCAGCAGACACGGATGATACATCCTTAAAAATAAAAAAAAACCCTGATGGGCCCTATCTGCTACGCAGCGCAAAGCAGCATACAGTGCTGTGCAAACGACACTGCTAGTTCCTATCCAATTCTGTTGTAATTTTCACAACCAGGCCCACTACTCTGTGCACTCATGGTCCTACAAGGGGGTGTGGTCAGACGCTGTGTTGCTCGATCATCATTGTAGAATGTCAGAAAGTTGTTGCACCGCTGACCAATAAAAACCTGGCACAAAGTCAAGCGCAGTTTGTTTTTTTGCTGTTCTTATTCAAATAAATAGGTTGATCGACAATGTGTGTACATTCTGCAAGCACACAGAGACGCACAAAAGTACAATGAACTGAAAAGAAAAAACAAAGGGAGTAACTCTGTGTTGTACTAGCGGTGGACCCGGGCGATGCCTGGGTGCAAGATCTCGTAGACGTTAGATACTGCTTAGCCTTACAACAGTACTGTTGCTAGGCAACACCCCCCCCCACCCAGCCTACACTGCTTTGATATACACACACAGGTCCATAAGTATTTGAACCTTCCCTTAACCCGCTATGTTTATTCGATCAGTGGTTGTTAGGCAACCAATGCTTTGTCTTTGATTGAAGCCATCAATAGCATCAAAGACAAAATTGAGTCACATTAAAGCAAAACTTTAATCATTCTCACTCAGCTTCGATCGTGAGTGATCAACACTTTAGGTGGGAAGGAAGGAAGGAAGGAAGGAAGGAAGGAAGGAAGGAAGGAAGGAAGGAAGGAAGGAAGGAAGGAAGGAAGGAAGGAAGGAAGGAAGGAAGGAATCTTCATAAGTATTTGTAAATTGTGGATACATATCACACACCCACAGCTGATTTTTACATACAAGACTGTTGCTGTGTTTTCCTCCGCGGGTTCCCAGGAAGGAAGCACCAAGACCAGCTGGGCTCCAGTGCCACCTCTCACAAGTCACCATCTATCAGCTGCAGTTAGGTGAAATGTCGGCGTGTCCTCGGTCCTCTGCAGCTGCTGGGGTCCTCAAAGTGTCCAAAGTGTCATAGGTGATGTTCCAGTTCATCCAGCTGTAATCCGGGGATAAGCATCGGTACTAATGGGCCTCAAGACCTTCAGAGGACTTCCTTCTTGAATTCAGAGCTCCAATAGTCTCACTAATTAGGTAAGAGTAGGTAGATCAGTGGATGAGGAGCAGACCTGCCAATAAGTAGATGTGAGTTTGAATCCCGTTCATGCTAAATGGTAAATGGACTGCATTTATATAGCACTTTTCCATCTGTATCAGATGCTCTAAGCACTATACAATAATGCCTCACATTCAGCCCGATGTGAGGCTGCTGCCATACAAGGCGCTCACTATACACCGAGAGCAACTAGGGGATTAAGGGCCCGAGGGCCCTTAGTGATTTTCTGGTCAGGCTGGGATTTGAACCGAGGATCCTCTGGTCTCAAGCCCAATGCTTAAACCACTAGACTATCACCTCCCCACATGCTACCAGGACAAGACACTTCATCTGCATAATCTCAATCCACCCATCTGTAAAAATGGGTTCCAACCTCGGCTGGAGGAGTAAATGTTAGACATCATTGTAAAGCACTTCTGCTAGACGGAAACGCTCTATAAAAGCACAATAATAATAATAAGCCTGACAAAGAGCTTTCAGAGTTTCAAGGAACAAAATGCGCTCTGTGCGACGCAGCTGCCTCTTGTATCTTCTCGATAACACACAGAAACAAAAAACTCTTGTCAATGAAATGTGGAATATTTCAGCGTGTCAGACAAAAAGAGGAGGATGAGGCGTTTGCATCCTGTGCCGTGGAGTGGGAACGTACACTATATGGCCGAGCGGCCATAAGGCGCTCTTTGTTTCCCCAAGGACGCGAGGCGAGCGGCGAACTGTACATCACCTCAAGACAGGTTAAAAAAAAAAAAAAAATCATACAGTGTGTGATTTTTTCGCACACTCACTCTTTCATATCTCCTTTTAACATGTATAAATATAAATAATTTGTGCCCCACACTACCAACCAGAACACCTCCTCCAGCAACAACGACATCACTTCTGTCCCACGACGTGAGCGCTGCACAAACCCAACGACGTCACGACAACCGCATCAATTCACAGGAAAGTGGTTAAAGAAAAAAAAAAAAACTCCTTGAAAACTGTGTAACATTAATGTTTATTCCTGTATCGTTACAGTAAATATGGAAAAAAAATATCACGTCTACAATGATGACATCATTGTGTTTTTCTTGGAAGATCTGTCATCCAGGTCCTGGTATCCAAGCAAACTGAACTCAAGTGACTCTTAGCGACTCTCATTACATCACTGTGACATCAGCGACCCGAGCGAAGTCTCACTACTCAAAAAAAAAAAAAAAAAAAAAAAAAAAAGACAACACTTTGCAGCCACACACACAGATATGTAGCTTCCTGTCCATATGTGAACACAATCTGATTTGAATCAAAATTGTGACGTGATTAAATTTTCTGCAAAGTTAGTTAAAAGTCAAGGTCACAGGTCAAGGTCAAACCTTTGTCCCAGATCTTATAAATATTTAGGTGATACATAGAATAGCTATTTCCAGCACCTATGGTGACTATTAAACTGTAATATAAAGTCATGTGTAACGTTTCCATTAATCATGTGATCTTTGACCTTGGGTGACCTTGAAACTTAATCACTGTTTGGAGCTGATATGGATTAAATATGCTGCAGGATTAAGTGGTATAACTGATCAAATGTCAAAGCCACACAGAACCAGATGTTACCACATGAAAGAAATGATTTGCATGATTCAGAGTCGAGCACGTTGTTTTGTTTTTTAATCCCTCATATATCTCTTGCGTAATGTGGGTCATTTATTTTTCCCGGTATTAATCAAATCTGTGCATCCAGCCCTCCTCATCCATTCACGGCTCTTCCTCCTCCTGATGCTCCACTCCACTCCCCTCCGCTTCCTCTTCCTCCTCTCCTCTTCCTCTCCCCGCTCCTCTTAATCTCCCTGTCCTCCTCCGCTCCCTGCTCGGTTCCTCCGTCAGCCTCCCCTTCCTTCTCCTCCTCCTGCTCACTGACAGAGAGCGCGGCCGTGAAGCCAGCGAGGAAGACGCCGCAGAAATAAATCAGCAAGAGATTTTTTTTAATCATCCGTCTCTGCAGTTTGTTGTTGGAAGTCAAACAGTCTCATTTATGGTTTTTATCTGTTGCAGCTTCTAATACAATAAATGCATTAAATACTTATGTCGCTTGTAACAATCAGGTAGAATTCATACGACAAACTGTTGGTGACTTAAAAAAAAATCTTAATGCTTTAACTTAGTCGTTTTGTGAAGATTTTAAATGCATTATATATATATATATATATATATATATGTATATATATATGTATATATATATATATATATATATATGTATATATATATATATATATGTATATATATATATATATGTATATATATATATATATATGTATATATATATATGAAATAGAAAGCGGGTATAGAAAATGGATGAATGTATTTTGATCCCACTTGTTTTAATTTCTTCAGCAGATTACTGAGCAACAGAATGTTCAAAGATGATGACAATAACTGTTTTCCCCCAAAAATGCAGCAGCCTTGGTCAGGATTTACAGTTGTTTTCCAAACAGTTCATTCTCCAACTAATATAATATTGTCTCTGCATTATTATCATTTTTAATCTTTTTCATTCTGCATTCTTACGGATGGGTATTTCTGTTAGTAAACATAATATTTAAAAAAATATATAGATTTTTAATTATATGAAATAACACACAATGTCTATATATTGTTATCAGCTAAAATGTCTTCAGAAAAAGAAACAATCAAAACTGATCAGTTTTATTGTATATGTGCATGACACAGATTGGAAACATTATAGCAATATTGATGCAGCTGGTGTGCCATAAAAAAGTATAAAATATTTGAATGATTAATCACAGCTGCAAGTTACATTGCATGTAAGCAGATAAAATGCACTTTAATAATCTTAATTAATTGTTGGGAAAGTGTAAGTACACAGACCCACAACAGGGGGCGCAAATGAACGGACAATGGAATAGGTCAAATAACAACACTTTACTGTTGTGAATGTGCACAACAAATACAACAGATTACAGTAATGGACAAAAGTCAATTCACAAAGGTGTCGTGTGGGCAGGCTCGAAGATAGGAGACGCCTCTCCAAAGTAGAACCGGAACCACACGGTTTCCTCCGCCACCAGACCCCGGGAATACTGGAGCCGCCAAGTCCCGAACTCCCAGGTGGCCACTGCCTCCGCGTGTCGGACCTGGTACTGCTGGCGAGGAACAAAGAACAATTAAATGAGGGCGCGTTTGCACCCAGGAATCCGAACGGCAGGAAAGCTACCTCCACCTCTCGTTGGAAAAGTAATCCACAGAACAACGCACAAAATCCAAAAGGATACAATCCGTCAGCTGAGATACGTTACCTTCCAGGTAGAAACGATATCTCGGCAAAGAGGTGGAGACGTCGTCCTGCTGATATACTCCTGCCGATCAGATGATTGGTAACAGCTGTTGCAGGTGATGCGTGACAGCTGTCACCCTGGCTGTTCCTGTGAGGCGGCTGCGCCCTCTGGTGCCTGGAGCCCGCACTCCAGACAGGGCGCCCTCTGGTGGTGGGCCAGCAGTACCTCCTCTTCTGGCGGCCCACACAACAGGACCCCCCCCTCAACGGGCGCCTCCTGGCGCCCGACCAGGCTTGTCCGGGTGGCGGCGGTAGAAATCGGCCAGGAGGGCCGGGTCCAGGATCAATCAATCAATCAATTTTTTTATATAGCGCCAAATCACAACAAACAGTTGCCCCAAGGCGCTCCATATTGTAAGGCAAGGCCATACAATAATTATGTAAAACCCCAACGGTCAAAACGACCCCCTGTGAGCAAGCACTTGGCTACAGTGGGAAGGAAAAACTCCCTTTTAACAGGAAGAAACCTCCAGCAGAACCAGGCTCAGGGAGGGGCAGTCTTCTGCTGGGACTGGTTGGGGCTGAGGGAGAGAACCAGGAAAAAGACATGCTGTGGAGGGGAGCAGCATTTTGAATTAACTGAAGGCTTTTTAGGGAACTTTTAGGACAACCTGATAATAATGAATTACAATAGTCCAGCCTAGAGGAAATAAATGCATGAATTAGTTTTTCAGCATCACTCTGAGACAAGACCTTTCTGATTTTAGAGATATTGCGTAAATGCAAAAAAGCAA
Source organism: Thalassophryne amazonica (assembly GCF_902500255.1). Lineage (NCBI taxonomy): Eukaryota > Metazoa > Chordata > Actinopteri > Batrachoidiformes > Batrachoididae > Thalassophryne > Thalassophryne amazonica. The sequence continues at coordinate 108,908,960 of NC_047110.1, read as the reverse complement.
TCCTACATATTTGTTTAATATGCGCTTTGAATGACATATCCTGATCAAAAATGACTCCAAGATTTCTCACAGTATTACTAGAGGTCAGGGTAATGCCATCCAGAGTAAGGATCTGGTTAGACACCATGTTTCTAAGATTTGTGGGGCCAAGTACAATAACTTCAGTTTTATCTGAGTTTAAAAGCAGGAAATTAGAGGTCATCCATGTCTTTATGTCTGTAAGACAATCCTGCAGTTTAGCTAATTGGTGTGTGTCCTCTGGCTTCATGGATAGATAAAGCTGGGTATCATCTGCGTAACAATGAAAATTTAAGCAATACCGTCTAATAATACTGCCTAAGGGAAGCATGTATAAAGTGAATAAAATTGGTCCTAGCACAGAACCTTGTGGAACTCCATAATTAACTTTAGTCTGTGAAGAAGATTCCCCATTTACATGAACAAATTGTAATCTATTAGACAAATATGATTCAAACCACCGCAGCGCAGTGCCTTTAATACCTATGGCATGCTCTAATCTCTGTAATAAAATTTTATGGTCAACAGTATCAAAAGCAGCACTGAGGTCCAACAGAACAAGCACAGAGACGAGTCCACTGTCCGAGGCCATAAGAAGATCATTTGTAACCTTCACTAATGCTGTTTCTGTACTATGATGAATTCTAAAACCTGACTGAAACTCTTCAAATAGACCATTCCTCTGCAGATGATCAGTTAGCTGTTTTACAACTACCCTTTCAAGAATTTTTGAGAGAAAAGGAAGGTTGGAGATTGGCCTATAATTAGCTAAGATAGCTGGGTCAAGTGATGGCTTTTTAAGTAATGGTTTAATTACTGCCACCTTAAAAGCCTGTGGTACATAGCCAACTAACAAAGATAGATTGATCATATTTAAGATCGAAGCATTAAATAATGGTAGGGCTTCCTTGAGCAGCCTGGTAGGAATGGGGTCTAATAAACATGTTGATGGTTTGGATGAAGTAACTAATGAAAATAACTCAGACAGAACAATCGGAGAGAAAGAGTCTAACCAAATACCGGCATCACTGAAAGCAGCCAAAGATAACGATACGTCTTTGGGATGGTTATGAGTAATTTTTTCTCTAATAGTTAAAATTTTGTTAGCAAAGAAAGTCATGAAGTCATTACTAGTTAAAGTTAATGGAATAAGCTCCTCTTCACCCAGGAGCGTTCTTCAGGTCCGTACCCCTCCCAGTCCACCAAATACTGGAAGCCCCGGCCCATCCTACGGACATCTAAGAGCCGGCGCACAGTCCAAGCCAGCTCGCCATCGATGATCCGGGCAGGAGGTGGTGCCGGACCGGGAGTACAGAGGGGTGAGGTGTGATGGGGCTTGATCCGGGACACGTGGAAAACGGGACGGATCCGCAGTGAGGCCGGAAGCTGAAGCCTCACTGCGGCTGGACTGATGACCTTGATGACCTTGAACGGACCGATACACCGGTCCTGCAGTTTAGGGGAGTCCACTTGAAGGGGTATGTCCTTGGTAGACAACCACACTGCCTGCCCTGGCCGGTACGTAGGGGCCGGGGTCCGCCGACAGTCTGCATGGGCCTTCGTCCTCATCCGGGCCCTCAGCAAGGCAGAACGGGCGGCACGCCACACCCGACGGCACTTCCGTAGGTGGGCCTGGACCGAGGGCACACCGACCTCTCCCTCAACCACCGGAAACAAAGGAGGTTGGTACCCCAGACATACCTCGAAAGGGGAGAGGCCGGTGGCTGACGACACCTGGCTGTTATGGGCATACTCGATCCAGGCCAGATGGGTACTCCAGGCCGCCGGGTGCGTGGCTGTCACGCAACGCAGGGCCTGCTCCATCTCCTGATTGGCCCGTTCTGCTTGCCCGCTGGTCTGGGGATGATACCCGGATGAGAGACTCACCGTGGCCCCCAGTTCCCGGCAGAAGCTCCTCCAGACGTGTGAGGAGAACTGGGGACCGCGATCGGAGACGATGTCTGTTGGGATCCCATGCAGCCGGACGACGTGGTGAACCAGGAGGTCCGCTGTCTCCTGGGCCGTCGGGAGCTTTGGGAGGGCCACGAAGTGGGCTGCCTTGGAGAATCGGTCCACTATCGTGAGGATGGTGGTGTTGCCCTGGGACGGCGGGAGGCCCGTGACAAAATCCAGGCCGATGTGGGACCAGGGGCGATGGGGCACGGGCAGCGGCTGGAGCAGTCCCGAAGCCCTGCGATGGTCAGCCTTGCCCCTGGCGCAGGTGGTGCAGGCCTGGATATAATCCCGGACATCGGCCTCTAGGGACGCCCACCAGAAGCGCTGCCGGACAACTGCCATGGTTCTTCGCACCCCTGGATGACAGGAGAGCTTAGAGCCGTGACAGAAGTCCAGGACTGCAGCCCTAGCTTCTGGTGGGACGTAGAGTCTGTTCTTTGGCCCAGTTCCAGGGTCCGGGCTTCGTGCCAGGGCCTCCCGGACGGTTCTCTCTACGTCCCAGGTGAGGGTGGCCACGATAGTGGACTCCGGGATGATGGGTTCCGGTGGATCCGACAACTCCGTTTTGACTTCATCTTCATGTACCCGGGACAAGGCATCCAATCTCTGGTTTTTGGTCCCGGGACGGTAGGTGATCCGGAAGTCAAAACGGCCGAAGAACAGTGACCAGCGGGCTTGCCTGGGGTTCAGCCGCTTGGCGGTCCTGATATACTCCAGGTTCCGGTGGTCAGTGAAAACCATGAATGGCACGGACGTTCCCTCCAACAGATGTCTCCACTCTTCAAGAGCCTCTTTCACCGCAAGGAGTTCTCGATTGCCGACGTCATAATTCTGTTCGGCCGGGGTCAACCTGCGGGAAAAATAGGCACACGGGTGAAGGACCTTATCGGTCTTCCCGCTCTGGGAAAGCACAGCTCCTATCCCTGAGTCCGAGGCGTCCACTTCAACCACTAACTGGCGACTAGGATCGGGCTGCACCAGAACGGGTGCAGACGAGAAGCGCCGTTTCAACTCCTTGAACGCGGAATCGCAACGCTCCGACCAGGTGAAGGGGACTTTTGGTGAGGTCAGGGCTGTCAGGGGGCTAACTACCTGACTGTAGCCCTTAATGAACCTCCTGTAGAAATTAGCAAAGCCGAGGAACTGTTGCAGCTTCCTACGGCTAGTGGGTTGGGGCCAGTCTCTCACCGCCGCAACCTTGGCCGGATCAGGAGCGACGGAGTTGGGGGAGATGATAAACCCCAGGAAGGGCAAAGATGTGCGGTGGAACTCACACTTCTCGCCCTTCACAAACAGCCGGTTCTCCAACAACCGCTGCAGGACCTGACGTACATGCTGGACGTGAGTCTCAGGATCCGGAGAAAAGATGAGTATATCGTCTAGATATACGAAGACGAATCGGTGCAGGAAATCCCGCAAGACATCATTAACCAAAGCTTGGAACGTCGCGGGGGCGTTTGTGAGGCCGAACGGCATGACCAGGTACTCAAAGTGACCTATGGGGGTGTTAAATGCCGTCTTCCACTCGTCTCCCTTCCGGATCCGAACCAGGTGATACGCATTTCTAAGATCTAGCTTAGTGAATATTCAGGCTCCATGCAGGGGCGTGAACACTGAATCCAACAGGGGCAACGGGTATCGATTACGAACCGTGATTTCGTTCAGTCCCCTATAATCAATGCATGGACGAAGTCCGCCGTCTTTTTTACCCACAAAAAAGAAACCTGCACCCATCGGGGAGGTGGAATTCCGGATCAACCCGGCGGCTAAAGAGTCCCGGATGTAGGTCTCCATTGATTCGCGCTCAGGTCGTGAGAGGTTGTACAGCCTGCTGGACGGGAACTCACCGCCTGGAACCAAATCAATGGCACAATCATACGGACGGTGGGGGGGAAGGGTGAGCGCCAGATCCTTACTGAACACATCCACAAGGTCGTGGTACTCCACCGGCACCGTCCCTAGATTGGGCGGGACTCTGACCTCCTCCTTCGCCTGGGAACCGGGAGGAACCGAGGAACCTAAACATACCCGATGGCAGGTCTCGCTCCACTGAACCACTACCCCGGACGGCCAATCGATCCGGGGATTGTGTTTTAACATCCAGGGGAACCCTAAAATCACACGGGAGGTAGCAGGAGTCACAAAAAACTCGATCTCCTCCCGGTGATTTCCTGACACCACCAGAGTTACAGGTGGTGTCTTATGCATGATTGGAGGGAGTAGGGAGCCATCTAGTGCCCGCACCTGCACAGGCGAGGTAAGCGCCACCAGAGGGAGCCCTATCTCCCTGGCCCATCTGCTGTCTAACAGATTCCCTTCAGAGCCCGTGTCCACCAGTGCTGGGGCCTTCAGGGTTAAATCCTCATAAAGGATTGTAACTGGGAGTCGTGTGGCAATGTGGGTGTGTCCCACGTGAATGTCTCGGCCCACCCCTAGCCCAGTTTCTAGGGGCGGGCGTTGGTGTTTAACCGCTCGGGGCAGTCTCTTACCTGATGCTCTATCGAGCCACAAACAAAACACGCTCCACGGGCCAGCCTCCTCTGTCTATCTGGTGCCCTAAATGTGGCCCTGCTCGTGTCCATATCTTCGTCAGCAGGGGGAGCTGTAACCACACGGAGCGCAGGGGCCGTGGAGCGTGGGGAGGGCGGAACGCGGTCGGAACCGGAAGGGAGAGGGACGGCGCGTGCCCGGCCACGCCCTTCGTCTCGTTCCCGACGGCGTTCTTCTAACCGATTGTCTAATCGTATGACGAGATCAATAAGCCCATCTAAATCCCGCGGTTCGTCCTTAGCCACCAGGTGCTCCTTTAGAACCAATGACAGTCCGTTTACAAAGGCGGCGCGGAGGGCAGTGCTATTCCAGCCGGACCTCGCAGCCGCGATGCGGAAGTCGACTGCATAAGCAGCTGCGCTCCGGCGCCCCTGTCTCATTGACAGCAGCACGGCTGAAGCGGTCTCTCCTCTATTTGGGTGATCGAACACTGTTCTGAACTCCCTCACAAACCCATCATATGTCTGAAGGAGCCGTGAATTCTGCTCCCAGAGCGCTGTAGCCCAAGCGCGTGCCTCACCGCGAAGCAGGTTTATTACATAAGCTATCTTGCTAGCATCAGTCGCGTACATGACAGGACGTTGTGCGAAGACGAGCGAACACTGCATAAGGAAGTCCGCGCACGTCTCCACACAACCTCCGTACGGCTCTGGAGGGCTTATGTATGCTTCCGGGGAAGGTGGGAGGGGTCGTTGAATGACCTGTGGAACGTCACTGTTACGCACAGGGTCGACAGGAGGGAGAGCCGCAGCAGCGCCCTGGGGGCGCGCCTCCACCTGCGCGGCGAGAGCCTCCACCCTGCGGTTAAGGAGGACGTTCTGCTCGGTCATTAAATCCAACCGAGCCATGAAAGCGGTGAGGATCCGCTGCAACTCACCGATCATTCCTCCTGCGGACGCCTTTGCGCCCTGTTCTTCCATTGGCCGTTCAACAGCCGGTTGATGCCCCTCGGGATCCATGACGTTGGCCGAGATATCCTGTTGGGAAAGTGTAAGTACACGGACCCACAACAGGGGGCGCAAATGAACGGACAATGGAATAGGTCAAATAACAACACTTTACTGTTGTGAATGTGCACAACAAATACAACAGATTACAGTAATGGACAAAAGTCAATTCACAAAGGTGTTGTGTGGGCAGGCTCGAAGATAGGAGACGCCTCTCCAAAGTAGAACCGGAACCACACGGTTTCCTCCGCCACCAGACCCCGGGAATACTGGAGCCGCCAAGTCCCGAACTCCCAGGTGGCCACTGCCTCCGCGTGTCGGACCTGGTACTGCTGGCGAGGAACAAAGAACAATTAAATGAGGGCGCGTTTGCACCCAGGAATCCGAACGGCAGGAAAGCTACCTCCACCTCTCGTTGGAAAAGTAATCCACAGAACAACGCACAAAATCCAAAAGGATACAATCCGTCAGCTGAGATACGTTACCTTCCAGGTAGAAACGATATCTCGGCAAAGAGGTGGAGACGTCGTCCTGCTGATATACTCCTGCCGATCAGATGATTGGTAACAGCTGTTGCCGGTGATGCGTGACAGCTGTCACCCTGGCTGCTCCTGTGAGGCGGCTGCGCCCTCTGGTGCCTGGAGCCCGCACTCCAGACAGGTCGCCCTCTGGTGGTGGGCCAGCAGTACCTCCTCTTCTGGCGGCCCACACAACATTAATTCAAATTTGAAATTAATGATGTGGAACATACTGTATAAAAACACTTTGTGCTTTAATAATGTACCATAATTTATCCAGTGCTGCTAAGTTTTTTTTTTTAAGTTAATTTGGTCCAGAAAACATGTTTTCACTTGTTCGCTCAGCGGAGTGAATAATGAGCTATGAAACAAAGAGACACCCACAGCTGCTAAATCAGTCCAGCAAAATCCTGAGATCTCAGACACACACACACACACACACACACACACACACACACACACACACACACACACACACACACACACACACACACACACTACAATGAGGTAACACCCTAAGATCATCCTTCTCCCTTCCTACTGAGTGTCGTGCACGCAGGCTGTGGTCGTGCACGTGCACATTCATACGTCAGGTGTGATGGACGACTTTGTGAGCCAACATAGACGCTGACCGGCATGCAGCTCTGTGGGTCACCGTGACATTCATGCTTGCAAATTATTAATATTTTTTCCATAAAGATGCATTACTTTTTTTAAACAAGGAATAATACAAACACGGAAGCACAAGATTTATTAGTTTGACATCTGAGGGAATTTCTTTTTCTAATTAAAGAATGACACATTTGCATTTATCAAATAATTTATTTAAGGAGTAATTAAGTTATTTCCAATTTTCAAAATCTGCCAAAATTTTCATCTAAAATAAATGGAGCATTTTGTCCAGATTGTCATGACATTATGTGGTTTAAAGGACAAGTTGACAATAAGACAATAGTTACGTAGCGTTACACAAGCTTTTACTGCAGAACTGGGTGTGTGAGTGAGTGAGTGAGTGAGTGAGTGAGTCCATTCTAGCCATTTTTTTTCATATCAATAACAATTCATGTTCTCAGCTGAAGGAGGAAGACTGTTGTGTGAAGTTCAGTGAGCCGGGGCCTCATGTACAAAGCGTGCATATGCACAAAAACCTGGCGTACGCCCGTCTCCACGTCCACGTGCAGATGTATCAAAAGTGACTTCAGTGAGGAAATGTGCAGTGCATCACGCAACAATCCTGGCTGGCATACGCACGTTTCTACAGCTGTTGTTCCACTGTGGACATGTAAAGGTGATGCTGGGAACCATTAATAGTGTGAAAACAAGAAGTCATCAGAGTGATGTGCACATCAGAGACACACTGATGAACAATTAACACACTCACGTGTTGTAATCATATGGATGGATATAAAAGCACGTGCAAAGTGATGCGTAAAATTGCACTAACAGTGGCTGCGTTAGCGTTGTTAAAGCACCTTGCAAATGGTGCAATCCGACATGAGTGTGTATTCAGGGAACACGAGGATTTACTTCCAAATTAGCATAATTGGCTCTGAAACTGATTTTGAGTTGTGAGCAGAACCAGAGCACAATACGGTGAGAAGCCAGGGGGTGTCTGTGCCCACACAGGTGCTGACCACGCTGGGCTTCCTGGCATCAGGGGCATTCCAGCGTGAGCTGGCTGATCAGTCAGGAGTGTGCCAGTCAACCTGGAGCCGAGCTGCAATCATCCGACTGTCAACCAGGTACTTTCCAACATTACAGCACATTTTGCAGCGAGAGCCGGTTTCCCGAATGTAATTGGAACTATTAATTGTACACATTTTGCTATAAAGGGGCCGTCACATGATGAATTTGTTTCTGTTAATTGGAAACATTTTCATTCCATTAATGTTCAAATCATATGTGATGCACAAATGTGCATCAGGCAGCTGGCACAGTGAGCCATGGGGCTCACTAGTGCCATGGGGGCCATGGGGCTCACTAGTGTTAAAATAGTTTGTGTAATTGTTCCAAACAAAAACCAGAGTGGACACACGGGCATGTGCGCATGCATATATGTTTTTATTATTATTATTATTAATGTTTTTTTTATTTTAGAGCTTCTTAACAGGCTTCTTAACAGGCTTCCTGTGTTCAGTATTTGTCAATAAACACGTGTGTAAATTGTGATGTCACGCTGTCAGAGGAGGCGCGCCTCACCTTTTTAACATCAGTGTGTGCGTACTGTTCTGCATGTTGGCCTCACCCACTCACACTCCGTAGCTCCCACAAACATTTTTCCAGTTTCATGATTAATCCATTTAACAGCGTACTGAATAAACTGTCCCTGTGTGTCTCCATGTCATTTTCAGTCATCTATCGTCGAATTTCTTTTCTGTGTTCATGTTGTCTAATGTGATGTCGTGGGGAATCCCTGCTCCAAGGGCCTATTTACATGAAATTGCATATTTAAATAGGGCGTGGCCAGGGAGGAGTTTGGTTCCATGCTCAACTCCACGTTCAGTGGGATGTACAAACGGAACGTGCATGAATTCATGCCTACACACACTTTGATACATCTAAATATATTTGTGCTTACGCCAGATTCAGGGTTTTGGCATACGACAACTTTTAGTAGAAAGTCAATGCAAGTCTTTGAACATGAGGCTCCAGGTGACGGAGGCATTGGATGGAGGTGAAGTAATTTTGGACAACAGGGGAACTACTGCAGATATGGTGAGGGAGACAGCTAGTAAGGTACTGGGTGTGACATTTGGACAGCAGATCGAAGATGTCCAGGAAAGCATAAAGAGAAAGAGTTTGGTGAAAAAGAATTTGGATAGTCAGAGAGATGAAGAAAGTAGACAGGAGTACAAGGAAGTAAGGCGAAAGGAGAAGCAGTAAAAGCGAAGGAAAAAGGCATTTAACGAACTGTACAAGAAGTTGAATAGTAAGGAAGGAGAAAAGGACTTGTACCAGACAAAGGGACAGAGCTGGAAAGGATCTGCAGCAGGTTAGGGTGGTAAAAGATGCAGATGATAATGTGCTGACAAGTGAGGAGAGTGTGTTGAGAAGGTGGAGGGAATATTTTGAGGAGCTGATGAATGAGAGAGAGAAAAGGCTGGATAATGCGGAGAGAGCAAATCAGGAAGTACGAGGGATTAGTAAGGATGAAGTGAGGGCTGCTATAAAAAAGATGAAGAGTGGAAAGGCAGTTGGTCCAGATGACATTCCAGTGGAGGCACGGAAATGTCTTGGAGAGATGGTAGTGGAGTTTCTAACCAGACTGTTTAATAAAATATTGGAAATTGAGAAGATGTCTGAGGAATGGAGAGGAAGTGTGCTGGTTCCTATTTTTAAGAACAAAGGTGATGTGCAGAGCTGCAGTAACTACAGAGCCATTAAGTGGATCATCCACAGCATGAAGTTGTGGGAAAGAGTAGTAGAAGCTAGGCTTAGAAAACAAATGAAGATCTGTGAGCAGCAATATGGTTTCATGCCAAGAAAGAGCACAATGTTTGCTCTGAGAATACTGTTGGAGAAGTACAGAGAAGGCCAGAAAGAGTTACATTGTGTGTTTGTGGATTTAAAGAAAGCTTATGACAGGGTGCCAAGAGAAGAGTTGTGGTATTGCATGAGGAAGTCTGGAGTGGCAGAGAAGTATGTTAGGGTGGTGCAGGACATGTACAAGAATAGTGTGACAGCGGTGAGATGCGCAGTAAGAATGACAAACCCATTCAAGGTGGAGGTGGGATTACACCAAGGATCAGCTCTGAGTCCTTTCTTGTTTGCAGTGGTGATGGACAGGTTGACTGATGAGATCAGACAGGAGTCCCCATGGACTATGATGTTTGCAGATGACACTGTGATGTGCAGTGATAGTAGAGAGCAGGTTAAGTCTAGCCTGGAAAGGTGGAGATAGTCAGGTGGAGCAAGACTGAGTACATGTGTGTGAATGAGAGGGAGCCCAGTGGAATAGTGCAGTTACAAGGAGTAGAAGTGGTGAAAGTAGATGAGTGTAAATACTTGAGGTCAACAGTACACATTAATGGAGAGTGCGGTAGAGAGGTGAAGAAGAGAGTGCAGGCAGGGTGGAGTGGGTGGAGAAAGGTAGCAGAAGTGATTTATGACCAAAGAATATCTGCAAGAGTGAAGGGGAAAGTTTACAAGACAGTAGTGAGACCAGCTATGTTGGATGGCTTAGAGACAGTGACACTAACAAAAAGACAGGAGGCAGAGCTGAAGATGTTCTAATTCTCTTTGGGAGTGACAAAGATGGACAGGATTAGGAATGAACATATTAGAGGGACAGCACAGGTCAGAGCGGCGAGATTGAGAAGGTTTGGGCATGTGCAAAGGAGGGACCCAGGGTATATAGGGAGAAGGATGCTGAGGATGGAGCAACCAGGCAGGAGGAGAAGAGGGAGACCAAAGAGGAGGTTTATGGATGTGTGAGGGAGGACATGCAGGTCGTTGGTGTGACAGAGGAGGATTCAGAGGACAGGGTGAGATGAAAATGACTGATCTGCTGTGGCGCCCCCTAAAGGGAGCAGCCGAAAGAAGAAGAAGGAGAAGAACAATTAATCTCATCTTGTAACTCACCAAATTAAAAGAGTGCATAATGAGGATGACCTTGTTACAGTGGTGAGTTGTCATACACAAAATCAAATGAAAAAGCAGCTTTGTTTTGCAGATTAAATATTCCATAGATGTGTCTACCACCTGCTGGATGGTTTGTGGAGGCGCCTACGTTCATGTGTGCATCATCTTACCAGTTAAGACAGTAATCACTATGTATAGGCAAGAAGATGAGGATGATACCAAAACTTTTCATCTGTACTGCAAATTAGTGACAGCCAACTCGAAGCAGTGCTCTGAAACTTTCTGAAACCTTTGTAACGGCCATGTTTTGGAACATGCTTCAGGAGTCTGTATTGAAAAGAAGACATCCTGTGCTGTGCTAAACGGGACTTTCATTTCATCAACAGCTGTTCTGAAACAAACATTTCACTAGTCATAGTAGCATCTGTACATGCACCCATATGTGCACAACCACGTGCTTGTGTGATTTTCACCATTTCATTGATCTGATTCATTAGATGGGAAAAAATAATTACATGCTTTTGAGGTCATTTAGTGATTCTGCCATTTATTTGGACTTTTATTTCATTGCAGACAGTATCAACGAGTGATATTTTATATATTTTTTATGGTCAGCTTCATTTAATTTGTTAATACACATACAGTCCATTCCTGCATTTCAGCCCTGCAGCACATAAAAAAAAAAAAAATTGGGATGCAAAAGCATTTATGACTTTACGATGTTGCAACATAGTTCTTGTATAAATGCATTTAATTAAAATCATTCACATGTTCATTACTGAGTGTTGAGAAAAACTGCTCATACATTTCTAGCAGCAATCAAATCTTCGCCAACAAGTCTTACTGCAGAGAACAGTGGATGACCAAAAGCTCCTGCAGGTCAGACTATTTTTAGAGCTCCCTCTACTGGATAATTCTTGTAAATAGCAATTAATGAAACATTGAAAAGTAGGGTATTGTGTTGTACTCTCATTAGTCACAGTTCAAAAACATGTATAATATCACCAAAATTACATATTTTAATAGTTTACCTGAATGCCATATGTTGTTACATAGGTGTTAGCATGTTGTAAATAGTACTACTGCATTCCCCATCCTTGAATATGTAGGATTAGCCACCAAAATCAAGAGCCATGATGGTCTAGAACCTGAGCAACTGATAAAACAACAACTCCTGGCAGCCATCTTGAAAATGGCCGCCTCTGTGATGCCCCTATAGCCAAAATTAATCTGGCTGTATGCTCTAACTGTGTGGCAAATTTCATACTTTTATCATCAAAGTATATAAAATATTGCACATATTTGCTCAACTATTTATGCAGATTTGGGATTAATGTCAGTCTACTGAAACATGGACTGGAGGTTTGATACTGCAGCTACTGTGTTGTCAATATGATGATAAGTATGGAAAGAAATAAGTGTAATTTGAGTAAAAAAACAAAACAAAATCACAAACGTGGTCGCAGGTTGATGTGAAACTACATGATGTGCGTCAAAGTGAGATGAAGAGGATCCGAGTGGAACTGGCTACATGCTAACAATTTAAATTATCACCAAAATTTGAAAACATCTTGTCTGACCAACTGAGAACATCTCCGCAAAGTCTTGTTGGCAACCAGCTGTTACTTTTTGCGATATCTTGCGTTCACTCAAATAAACGAATGGCAGCACTGATCCGACTGGTGCAAGATGATCAGGTTGTTCAAATTACACTTCTCATTCTCACTGAAACCTGAATTCTTTTGTGTACTTTCAACTGTAACTGCTGCTATCAAATAGCGATGGAAGGACACGGTCCTACCTCTTCATGGTGGGTGCCAGTGAAGTGACAGGGTTCCAAGCCACACACTCCAACTGAGAGGTCATTTGATATAAATTTTCACCGCTGTGGAGGAAAAACAAAATGTAGAGAGCTCGTGAGCTGTGCAATGGACCGTGATGTGGACAGCGCTGAGATTATGTGTGTGTGTCTGTGTGTGTGTGCATGTGTGTATTGGGGGGGTTATTTTGTTGCTTGTTGCTCTTGTTATTATTGTCATTTTGTTGGCGCCAACAGAAAAAAAACTAATGCAGACACAATGGAAGTAAATCTGTTAACAACTGTACAGGTGCAACAAAATCCTCATACAAAGTCCAAAATGATCCCTTAAAACACACACACGCACGTGCACATGCACATGCACACACTCGGGATTTATGTAACTTGCACTGTTAATGCTGCACCTTCTGCAGAACTCCACCTGCACAGTCAGTCTGGGCCGGTCGATGTGGCGCCTGGTACCGCGCTCATTAGGCGGGTTTTATTTTACAGTGCGAGTGAGCCAAACAGAGCTCCGACTGAAATATGGTCGGAGAACGTAAGCTTTAAAGTGATGATCCGTGACGATTTCATGTAGATAAATGTCTGGTTTTCTTCTGGATTGCTGCTGGAAACCGACAGTGATTCAGATCCACGAGGTGCAGAGAATGTGTGGAAAAGCACAGAACAGTGAGAAGAGTCAAATACTCATTTTCTCTACTCGTGCAAACACTGAAAATATGAATGTTATCAGAACTAGAAAAATTAGGAAACTGATTATCTCAACTTCTAAAGTTTAGTTCATGTTCTCAGCGACTAAGGTCCCTGGAAGTATTTGGTGATTTCGATATGTCTGCAAGAGAATAAAGCCACAGGTCCTCTGGGTCCTGGAGGTTCCTGTCGGGTTGTGAGGTTTAGACATGAACCAGTGAGCTAAAATGGCAACTGGATGTCTGTGGTACGAGGTCTCTTTGGAGGATCATTGGGTATCAAATGGTTACTTGCATTATTTTGGTCATGTGGTGCATCATCCAGCATGCAGGTTCAGGTCTGTCAGTGTTGAGGACCCCAGAGACTGGAGAAGGTCAAGGACATGCCACCTGGCTTCAGCAGATAGATGGTTACTTTGGAGAGGTGGGGAAGGACCAGCTGTCTACCTGGGTGGTTGCCATCCAGGACTCAAGGCAGCTCCATAGTGTGGTGGATGTGGCGATGTGTGGTACCAGCTCATGTTCCCAGACTTCACCTGATATCACGTAGCTAAATTAAGATTACTGATTAAATTAACTCATATTGTTTCAGTTGGTTCAACTTATATGATTCACATTTCTAGAACTTAACAATTTGAAGTATAAAGAACACAAGATTCAAACAATACTCATGGCACTCAAGTACACTAAAATGATTCCATTTTGTGCCAGATTTCCATCCAAAAATGATATGAAGCCCCAACTCACACAAAGAACATTAACGCATAGCCGGGCTCCACCCAAAGTAGCAACATGGACTTTCCATCTCCACCCTGTGTGCTCACCATCTGCAAGTGGCACCGTTGGGATCCGGTGCGCTGTCCCATGGGTGATGGTGAATGATGAGGGCCACAGTGGACCAGACCCGGGTGGCAGAAGCTAGCTCTGGGGGTGTGGAACGTCAAATCACTGTGGGGGAAGGAGCTGGAGCTTTGTGGGAGGTGGAGTGCTACCAGTTAGATCTGGTACGCGCAGCCTCAACTGTGGAACCACTCTCCTTGACAAGGGCTGGACCTTAAACGGTGTGAGGCGCCGGGTGTGGAGGGACTTGGATGAGACGACTCTTCAACATTGCGTTGAGGTCTGGGACGGTGCCTAAGGAGTGGCAAACTGGGATGGTGGTCCCCATATTTATAAAAGGAGACCAGAGAGTGTGTGCCAGCTACAGGGGCATCACACGACTCAGCCTCCCTGCTTAAGTCTACTCCAGGGTGCTGGAAAGGAGGGTTCGGCCAATAGTCAAACCTCAGACTGAAGAGGAACAATGAGGGTTTCGTCCTAGTCGTGGAACAACCGACCAGCTCTTCACTCTCACAAGGATCCTGGAGGGGGCTTGGGAGTATGCCCATCCAGTCTACATGTGTTTTGTGGACTTGAAGAAGTCATATGATCGGGTACCCCGGGAGATACTGTGGGAGGTGCTGCGGGAGTACAGAGTGAGGGGGTCTGTTCTCAGGACCATCCGATCTCTGTACTCACAATCTTCATTCCTACTCTCACCTGTGGTCATGAGGGTTGGATCATGACCGAAAGAACTAGATTACGGGTACAAGCGGCCGAAATGGGCTTCCTTAGGAGGGTGGCTGGTGTCTCCCTTAGAGATAAGGTGAGAAGCTCCATCATCCATGAGGATGGAGCTCCCAGGCGGCTCCCTAGGGAGGTGTTCCAGGCACGTCCATCTGGGAGGAGACTCCGGGGAAGACCCAGGACGAGGTGGAGAGATTATATCTCCACACTGGCCTGGGAACGCCTCGGGATCCCCCAGTCAGAGGTGGTCAATGTGGCCCAGGAAAGGGAAGTTTATCCGCTTGATGAGCATTATTATTATTATTATTATTATTATTATTATTATTATTATTATTATGTTTATTTAACTTAATAATTAAGTTTTTCTGCTGACTTATTCACGTTTTCTGCGAATTTGTCACACATAAATGTGGAACATCAGCGCAGTAAGACAATCACCTAAAGATCGACGTGCTGTCCTTTGCAATTTAGGTTTCTCTGAAATATCAGCCACAAAATTCCAAATGACCACTTATTTCTGTCCAGACATGAATGGAGTTTCCCATCATTGCTGCACAGCTGTTATTAAAGCGTGTCAAGAATGTTCTACCACAAAACGCTTATCAGAATAAACACATATATAATGTACTTACCTGAAGAAACTATACAGAGGTGTTTTACTCATTTATATTTTTTATATGACAAAGAAAACAAGACTTCTCTTTCTTCTCTTTTCTCTTTCTTTCCCAAACCAAAGGCAAATGTCCACATTGTGGACATTTGTTCTTGTATCGTAAAAGTTCTTGTATCGTAATATCAGACTTGTCCAGTAGGTGGCAGACAGCTCTATAGTACCAACATCAAATTGCTTCATCATTTATTTGATGGCCTTTTAATTTGGTGAGTTACAAGATGTTTAACGTATTCATGCACTAAAAATGAGAGAAATAAGAAAAGGCAAAGCAGTGGACCAACTTTACGATGTTAAATCCAAGAATTAGAGACTTCAACACTGCTGCTCAAAGTCTTTACCACCAAAACACAAAGAATAAAAGTCAGACCATCAGTCATCCAGTACCTCAGTACCTGGATGCACCTCATACACAGAAGTACATGACAACATCACGCATCCACCTTCAAGTGAGGAGTTGATGGGATCATCCTCTGGGACAAGTCAATCCACCAAGAAGAAGTCCTGTACAGGCCCTGAAGCCCATTGGTGCTCATCCCTGAATTCTGTCGTGTGAAGAGGATGAAAGTCTACGACTCCCACTGGACAGGATGCGGGTTACTTCCCCAGTCGAGGCTGGTACCCAGTTACATCTGGGTGGACTGATGGACTGTCTTGTCCAAGTACATGGGCAGTAATGAACTGAACCAGGGTCTAAATATTTGTAATCCAGCAATTTATGTCACTGAGCTACATCACATACACAAACTGACAGACGAGGAAAGACTTTTGGCATAAAAATGGGATTCAATAACAGTTTTGTAATGAAGAGTTGGTGCTGTTCATTTGTAAACTTCTCTAAGTGTATGTTGTAGACGTGCTTATGAACAGGAGACAGTGCTGCTGCAACAACTAATTCTTCTTTTTCAAGGTGTGCCAAGAGCGTATGGGCCTTTATTTTTAACTGTTCAGTCAGTGATTTGACTGATGAGCTCCAAATGTCAACTCAAAGTGAGACAGGCAGACAGGAAGTAAACCAATGTTCTGGCTGAACAACAGCTGTCACTCGACAGCACTTCATGTCAAAGGTTTTGTTTTCTTTTTTGGAGCAAGCGGTGAGCAATTTCATTGGAGCAAGAGAAAAATTAACCAGACCTGGAAGCAATAATGAGCGAGGCAGTTTGCAGCGACTGAGCGGTGGAGCTAAGGTAAAGTATATTTCACCCTGCTACAAGGACCAAACAACACACACCTGGAATACAGTCTAACGGATTCAGATCAAAACAGATCGCAAAGACAGACTCAAACGGCCGAGAAATGAGGCTTGAAATGCATTTGGAAAAAAATATATATTTTTGACTGCTGAGGCTCAGATATGCACTTCTTCGTTCAGCTGCTCCCATTAGGGGGCGCCACAGCAGGCTACTCATTTCTATCTCACCGTGTCCTCTGTATCTTCCTCTGTCACACCAACTACCTGCATGTCCTCCCTCAGCACATCCATAAACTTCCTCTTTGTCCTCTGTCTTCTCCTCCTGCCTGGTGGCTCCATCCTCAGCATCCTGCTCCCTATATACCCTGTGTCCCTCCTCTGCACATGTCCAATCCACCTCAGTCTCACCTCTCTGTCTCCAAAACGTCCCACCTGAGCTGTTCACACTTGAATAATATTCTCTCCAAATTTGCAGTGAATATGCACGCTTCACCCTTCTGTGGTAAATTACGGGGTTTTTGTGTGTGTGTGTGTGTGTGTGTGTGTGTGTGTATAGAATCCGAGGACTTCAACAAACTTATTTGCAGGACTTATTTCTTCTTCTTGTGTACGGCTGTTTTTTTTTTTTTTTTTTTTTTTTTTTTTTTGTGAAATCTGTCCCAAAGGCCACAGAGGCAGAAATTCATGATAAGAAGGAGATAAACAGGTAATCTCACAAAAATGTGGACGTCTGAAGCTCTGAACTTTAATGGAGTCAAACTTCAAAACCACAGAACTTGTCCTTTAAGTTTTTTGACTTTGATAAGACCCAGAGTGTTTTCTCTCTCTCTCTCCTCTCTCTCTCCTCTCTCTCTCTCTCTCTCTCTCTCTCTCTCTCCTCTCTCTCTCTCTCTCTCTCTCTCTCTCTCAGTCTGTGGATTAATAAGACATCAGCATGTTTCATTTCATGTCGGTCCAACCGGTCACGCTGAGAGCCTGCAGAGTAAATACAGTCCTGTTGGTACCAGGCTGCACGATTTCACAACCGGCTCGGCCGCGATGAGGCTTTCCAGTCGTGTGTGTATGTGTGTGTATGTGCATGCGGTCTGCCTGTCTGCGTGTGTGTGAGCAGATATGATATCAGTGTGTGTTTATGACTGAGAGGACCATCAGTCTGAGACTTCCAGACCAGCCAAAGTCCAGCCAGCACCGTGAGCAGTGGACCGGTTCTGTTCTGTTCCACACCATGTCAGCGGCACGTGAAGAATGTGGAACACGCAAACAGCTGAGAGGGTGCAAAGTCAGGCTAAGTACCTCCTTAAAATGTTCCTGTGGTCTTCATAGTAAATGAATTTAACTGGAGTATTTCACATGAACAAACTGGTATCAAAAAGTTGTCAAACATTTTGATGAATTTCCACTATTGGGTTGCTCCTGTTTTGTTTATATTTGAGAAAGAGTTGCTGTCCAATAAGAAAATAGGACCTGGGTAATGGCTCAAGTTGGGGATTACTTGTTGGGGCGATCTGTGCCTCGCATCCGCTACAGTAACCATCAAGGCCCAACAGGAACCCTGATCATGAGATGGCCAACAGGGCTGTGATGAAAGAAGAAATCCTCAACAGTGGATCAGGCAGCATCTCTGGATCAACCCTGGATGTAGAACTCAACAATCCCGCCCAGGAATCTATACCTTAAAAAATTAACCGCTGTCTCAACGAGAAAAAGTGACGGAACAATATATATAGATTTTTTTTTTTAAAGTTATTTAAACTTAGTTATTTCAACTTTCAAATGAGTTAATGCCACAAGACTTCTCTGGTTAAGTTGAAATTTTTGTTGAATTGAAATAACTTTAGTTAAGTTGAAACAACCTAAGAAAATCTACTCAAATTGTTACATCACTTTTTCTTGTTGAGACAGCAGTTCATTTTTTAGAGTGTACCAAGAGACAATCTTTCTTGAGGGATTGCCTCAATGATGATGATGACAACAAATACAGACTTCCTCAACATCACAACACCAGGGGCCACTTTGAAAACTGAAAATCCTCTGGGACCCATCCAATAATCAGAATTTTGATTCACACATGAGGCTAAAATTAAGTATCAATCATTTGCATTCTGAGGAACCAACATTTCTCAACATCGCTCCCAATCAGTCAAAACTTCACACAATCTCAAGAAATGTTTATATATATATATATATATATATATATATATATATATATATATATATATATATATATATATATATATACACACACACACACACATATACAAATACAACCCCAATTCCAATGAAGCTGGGACATTGCGTTAAATGTAAATAAAAACAGAATACAATGATTTGTAAGTCCTCTTCAACCTATGTTCAATTGAATACACCACAAAGACAAGACAGTTAATGTTCAAACTGATAAACTTTGTTTTTGTGCAAATAGTTGCTCATTTTGAAATCGATGTCTGCAACATGTTTCAAAAAGCTGGGACAGTGGTATGTTTCCCACTGTGTTACATTACCTTTCCTTCTAACAACACTCAATAAGCCTTTGGGAACTGAGGATACTCATGATTGGGTATAAAAGGAGCATCCCCAAAAGTCTCAGCCATTCACAAGCAAAGATGGAGCGAGGATCACCACTTCGTGAACAACTGCATGAAAAAATAGTCCAACAGTTTAAGAACAATGTTTGTCAATGTTCAATTGCAAGGAATTTAGGAATTCCATCATCTACAGTCCATAATATAATCAGAAGATTCAGAGAATCTGGAGAACTTTCTACACATAAGTGGCAAGGCCAATAACAAACATTGAATGCCCGTGACCTTCAATCCCTCAGGCGGCACTGCATTAAAAACCGACATCATTGTGTAAAGGATCTTACCGCATGGGCTCAGGAACACTTCAGAAAGCCATTGTCAGTTAACACAGTTCGTCGCTACATCTACACTCCCAAACGCTTCTTGAGTGTTGTTAGAAGGAAAGGTGATGTAACACCGTGGGAAACATACCACTCTCCCAGCTTTTTTTAAATGGGTTGCAGGCATCCATTTCAAAATGAGCAAATATTTGCACAAAAACAAAGTTTATCAGTTTGAACATTAAATATCTTGTCTTTGTGGTGTATTCAATTGAATATAGGATGAAGAGGATTTGCAAATCATTGTATTTTTTTGTTTTTATTTACATTTTACACAACATCCCAACTTCACTGGAATTGGGGTTGTGTGTATATATATATATATATATATATATATATATATATATATATATATATATCTCACATAAATGAAGAAAAACATTAACAAAATTTAAAAGCTTTGTTTTATTATCATCATCACTATTTATTATTATTTTATGTTAAACTATTAAAGACTTTTTAAAATTTAGAATAACCCCACGTGGCCAACCTGCAGTACCTTCATGGCTCATTAAGGGGCATCGGGCCACGTGCAGCACCTTTGCACCCCACACTTTGAGAATCCCCACCACAATATATTGTTTTGTGTGACATTTGATTAATTCTATGTCCAAGTTAAACCACTTTATCACAAAACGCTTCCACCCTGTTTAATCCACATGGGCCCAAGTTCGTGTTAAACAGTTTTGACCTTGAGTTTGACCTTTCAAGGTCACCATTAGACGGACAAGATATGGCTTATGTTAGTATTTCGTTAAACACCTCGGAGTAGCTGCTAATATATACTACAAGCAATGTGGTAAAAAATATTCAGTCTTGACACATTTCACAATTCAGAAAACACCACACGCACATGCACGCACACACACACACACGCACACACACACACACACACACACACACACACACTGCTGACGGCTGAGACCAAGAACTCGTAGAAAGGCTGGCTCTATCCTGGACACTCATACCTGGATTCCTTCTCCGTTCAGGATATTTGCTTTGACCTGAAAAGTCCAGGTCAGTGACCCCTTCCTCACCAACAAATACACCCGAGTCACTAAGACCTCATGACTTCACTGCCAAGATCTAGTCAGGTCCAGAAGCATGCGCTGCTGTGACTCGGGAGTCGGGTCAGCTTTATTTGTTTCAATTTACAAAATGTTTTTGAAGCAGATACATGTTGTTGAATAGATGTAGGTGTTTTTGGTATTTTCAATATATTTATGGTTGTTTTTGTCCTGTATGGTGGCTGTGAGGTGCCACAACATCAAATTAAGTTAACAAGCAAAATCAGAAAACACAGGAAAAAAAAAATCACCTGCATCAATTCAACAACTAGTTACATAAAAATCATCTTGCAAATTTAGAAACATAGAGATTACAAACAAATACAACCTGCAGCATGTGCAACTATTTAATTAGATAATTTATCTGCTGCAAAATCACACAAATTACCTAAACACCAGAAATGCTGTGCAAAGTTTCACAACACAAAGGTTACTATGTGGAGGACTTGGTTTATTTATGATTTCCTGCTTATTTACAATTTTTACTCTATATTTTTCATGTTTTATTGTTTCATTTGCAATGCAGTGAAGAGGAGAAGTCAGTTAAAGTTCTCTGTGTCTTCCCTCATGTACTGTTCAGAACCACTGACTCTGTTCTGAACATCTCACAGCCTGTATGTCTGGAAACATCCATTGATGTGTGTAATAGTTTTCAGTATTTTTTCATCCAGAAGGTTGCATCTGCAAGAGCTCTCATTTCTCCACCCACCTTGGACCCGTCTGTCCCTGTTCCTTGGCCAGGGGTCTTTAATGGATTTGAACCTGTGACTCTCACTGTTGGAGGATGTGGTGGCCCACATAAAACCACCAGGTTCCTCTCGTGATGTGGTCCCTCCCCACTTCTTTAAAGAAGTTTTTCCTACCTTAGGGCAGTCGGTTCTGACCGTTATAAACAGCAGCCTGTCCTCTGGCATTGTCCCTGTAAGCTTCAAACATGCGGTAATACAACCTCTGCTGAAGAAGCCTGGCCTTGATAGCACAGGTTTAGAAAATTTCAGGCCAATCTCCAAGCTGCCATTTGTTTCTAAAATTCTGGAGAAAATTGTCTGTGCACAACTAAAAACCTTACTTGATGAACACAACATCATGGAGACGCTTTTAAAAATTTTTAATGACATTTTAATGGCAAATGATAGTGACAACTATGTTGTTCTTGTCTTGCTTGACTTGACTGCTGTCTTTGACACAGTAGACCACAGTATCCTGTTAAGTCATCTGCAGAAAGTGAGTGGGCATTGGTGGTAGTGCCCTGGACTGGTTCCGATCCTATTTAGCAGACCGGACTATGAACGTTGGTCGTGGGGTTTGTGAATCCTCCTCTGCTCCGCTTTCACACGGGGTCCCACAGGGTTAAATTTTAGGGCCCTTGCTTTTCTCTCTGTATATGCTTCTGCTAGGGTCTATCCTCAGAAAACATGGTGTCGCTTTTCATTGTTATGTTGATGACAGCCAGTTATATGTCCCCCTAAGGAAAAGTGATGTCTTTTCTCTCAAACCTCTGCTGTCATTTCTTGAGGATATTAAGTCCTGGATGGCCCTAAACTTCCTAGAATTTTAACGATAAATAATCAGAGGTGATTGTGTTTGGCCCTAGCGGCTCCTGTGTACCCTCCCCTATTGATATGGGTCCATTGGCAGCTTATGTGAAGAGTACTGTTACTAATTTGGGCTTTAAGATGGACAGTGATTTTAAATTGGATCACCAAATTAGTGCAGTAGTTAGTTCTAGTTTCTTTCACCTCAGGCAGCTTGCTAAGGTGAAGTCTTTTTTTGCACATCGGCACTTTGAAACAGTAATCCTTGCCTTCATCACCTCTCGTCTGGATTACTGTAACGCACTTTATCTTGGAGTTAACCAGTCCTCCCTTGCACATCTCCAGTTAGTTCAGAACGCTGCCGCTCATCTATTAACTGGAGTACGAAAGAGGGAGCACATTACACCGATCCTGGCCTTCCTCCACTGGCTGCCTGTGCACTTTAGAGTTCATTTTAAGATTCCTTTATTTGTTATTTGCTTGTAAATCTTTAAATGGTCTTGCCCCACCTTACCTCTGCGAGCTGCTTCACCCCTATGCCCTTGCATGCTGCCTGCGGTCAGTTGATCAGCTGCTTCTTGAGGTACGGAGGTCCAAACAAACGCTCAGAGTGGATCAATCTTTTTCTGTTGCAGCTCCAAAAATTTGGAATGATCTACCTTTGCACATTAGGCCTCTTCACTGTCTGTTTTTAAAACCAATCTTAAATCCCATTCACTGGCTTTTAACACAATATGAGACTTTGCTCTGTTTTAGTTGTTTTGCTTGTTTATTGTTGTTTTTTTATTGTTGTTGGGTTGCTTTGTTGTTTTTATGACCTTCATGTACAGCATTTTGTTTCAGTTTTGGCTGTTCAAAAGTGCTCTATAAATAAAGTTGAGTTTTTAGTACTTCTGTTGTGTTGAGGATCTTTGTGTTTCTCTTTTCCTAACTGTGGTCTGAATTTGCAGCACACACATTATCAAATTAAACTGCTACATGTGCTGCAGGTTATGTTGGTATTCTTTACATTTGCAAGCATTTTTCAATTTACAAGATGTTTTTGATGTAACCACTTGTTGTTGAATTTATGCCTTTTTTGTATTTGTGTTTTCTGCATTTTTCTGGTGTTAATTTGGAAGAGTTGCATCTCACGGCCACCATATAAACACACTTTAGTAGAAGGATAATCCTATAATTTTTGGCTGATAGTGTTTCTCGGGTATAACAGTAAAATATTGCTTGACTGGGGACATTGCTACAAGTTATAAAAGTACATGTTGACACACTGTCACTGAAAAACCTCTCGAGGCTGCAGTTTTTCCTTTTCCCCTCATTTCCAGCTCACAGATTTTAAAATAATAAAGACTCAGAGACGCCGGCTGCACTGGAAGCAAAACTCTCCTGTCAGACCAAAGAGAACACCGGCAATGTTTAAAAATTGCATAACTGTTTTCACTGTTTTTTTGTGTGTGTTTTTCTTCTCAATAAATCAAATCATTATTTGTGCATATATTGTGCACCAGCACAAAAACCATGGCTAAAATAAAATCTAAAACAGCATCCGCAGGAAGGAGAGCAAGAAGTGAGCGGGACCCACGGTGGCAGTCAGACCCGTCCTGAAGGTGAACATCCTGTACCGCCTTTCACTCAGATCAGCATCAACAATAGGGGCCTGAAAGTGTTCCAGGTTGAACCGTTGTTGCAGATGTTTGTTGTGGATGTAACGTCTGCAGAGACGGCATGGGTGCAGGTGTGTGGTACCTGTTGTACGGGTTCCTCAGCAGCAGAGCTTGGCTGCCTGTGCAGCTGTCTGAAGGTGTGTGACATCCGTACATGGGCGGAGGGACGGGATACTGCTGCTCACCTGCAGCCCAGACAAAAAGGCACAAATCAGCATGACTCAAAAAAAAAAACTAGACATCACGGCCTCAGCAAGAAGAGGTGGGGCGAGGAATTTTCTTCTGGTGATCTTAGAATCTGCAGTTGTTTAAAAGAGCCCTTCTCTTAGGTCTTGACTGAGTTGCTTGGACTTTACCATTTTGTGCAACAGATATTTATACAAAATATACACAATATACAAAATATTTACAGAGTAATCCTGCAAATGGTGATACAAGCACCAAATTCAGCACAAGCAGTCCTTAGACCAGGGGTAGGCAACCTGTTCCAGAAAGAGCCATGAGGGTGCAGGTTTTCTTTGCAGCCACTGACTCCACCAGGTGATTTCACTGATTAACTGATTCCATCTGCTCAAAGTGATATTAATCAGTAAAATCACCTGGTGGAGTCAGTGGCTGCAAAGAAAACCTGCAGCCTCATGGCTCTTTCTGGAACAGGTTGCCTACCCCTGCCTTAGACATTACTCTTTAAAGAAAAAAAAGATTGGCCACTTGAGTTTTCAGTAGGCAGCCAGGCAGGGGTCAAGTGAAGAATTACACAGAGGTCAACATTAAAAGATGCTCCAATCATATTGAAAACTATACCAAATTGTTTGGCTGATTACAAAGATTCCAAGAAGGTATAATTTGGACCATCTATGACTGAATGTTATGGAGTTATGGGGTAAAAACAGCAAGAATGGTGACAAAGGTCAATTTAAGTTTGTACAGGTGTCAAAAGTTAAAGTTGCTCCAATTGTGGTAAAAAAAAAAAGATGCAAATTATTGGTTGAGTTAATAAGGTTTTATAAAGGAATAGTTTGCACCATGTGTCATGTTTAGTTATCATGTTACAGGGTAATATATGTCACATGTCATAGAATCCAACTGTTTGACCTTTATTTTGGAGACCAAACATTCAACAAAGTCAAAACTATTCCATTTATTAATCATATTAGCTCAACCAATAATTTGCATCACTTTTTACAAAAATAAATAAATAAATAAATTCAGAAGAGTAATGTGTGAGGAGTATTTGTGCTGAATTTGGCGCCTGTATCACCATTTGAAGGATTGTTTCAGTTATCTGCTGCACTGATTGTTCTGAGTATTGGTCAGTCCTCTGAGTGCCGTCAAACGTTTTTATGCTGGTAAAGAGAAATTACCAGTTGTAGTCAATCAGGATCACTAACGAGGAGTTAACTGGCCTTGAGCTTGTCACATTACAAGAACCTGTAGAACCTTCAGCAGCACTTATTAAGAGCTATAAATGAATGTATGTATATATTTGAGCCAGTATCTATCACGTTCACCCTGTGTGGATGAGAGAAGATACAAAATAAATTCACACTTGTGAACCCAGTTCTTGTTTTTTAAAGTCATTAATGATGAACGCTGTACAATCAGTCCACCCTTAAAAGCCCAAAAATAACCATGACATTCATGCCCTGATGAGTGTATGTACATTTCTGACCACAACTGTGTGTTCATGGTATGAATTAAAAACCAGTGACATTTTTTTTTTAATGTGAAAAGCAGAATCCTGTTTCCCGTCAGAGCTCCGTGGATCACAAATGTTTTTTTTTTTATTTTTGCTACTTTCTCATCAAAATAATGGCATTGCACATTGTGCACATTCTGCACGATACACTTTGCACACTTTCTGCACTTTGTGAAAAGCAGAATCATGCTTCCTGTCAGAGTTCTGTGGATCACAAACATTTCCCCTCTCGCTCTCATGTTTTTCTGTATTTTTGCTACTTTCTCGTCAAAATAATGGCATTGCACATTGCACACTTTCTGCACTTTGTGAAAAGCAGAATCATGCTTCCTGTCAGAGTTCTGTGGATCACAAACATTTCCCCTCTCGCTCTCATGTTTTTCTGTATTTTTGCTACTTTCTCGTCAAAATAATGGCATTGCACATTGTGCATTTTATGCACATTCTGCATGATACACTTTGTACACTTCTGCACTTTGTGAAAAGCAGAATCATGCTTTCTGTCAGAGTTCCGTGGATCACAAACATTTCCCCTCTCGCGCTCATGTTTTTCTGTAGTTTGGTACTTTCTCATCAAAATAATGGCATTGCACATTGTGCACATTGTGCACTTTATGCACATTCTGCACATGATACACTTTGTACACTTTCTGCACTTTGTGAAAAGCAGAATCATGCTTCCTGTCAGAGTTCTGTGGATCACAAACATTTCCCCTCTCACTCTCATGTTTTTCTGTATTTTTGCTACTTTCTCGTCAAAATAATGGCATTGCACATTGTGCACTTTATGCACATTCTGCATGATACACTTTGTACACTTCTGCACTTTGTGAAAAGCAGAATCATGCTTTCTGTCAGAGTTCCGTGGATCACAAACATTTCCCCTCTCGCGCTCATGTTTTTCTGTAGTTTGGTACTTTCTCGTCAAAATAATGGCATTGCACATTGTGCACTTTATGCACATTCTGCACATGATACACTTTGTACACTTTCTGCACTTTGTGAAAAGCAGAATCATGCTTCCTGTCAGAGTTCCGTGGATCACAAACGTTCCCCCTCTCGCTCTCATGTTTTTCTGTGTTTTTGCTACTTTCTCATCAAAATAATGGCATTGCACATTGTGCACTTCATGAACATTCTGCACATCATACACTTTGTGAAAAGCAGAATCTTGTTTCCCATCAGAGCCATGGATCACAAACGGTTCCCCTCTCGCTGTCATGTTTTTCTGTATTTTTGCTACTGTCTCATCAAAATAATGCCATCGCGCATTGTGCATTTTATGCACATTCTAAACATGATATACTTTGTACACTTTCTGCACTTTGTGAAAAGCAGAATCTTGTTTCCTGTCAGAGTTCCATGGATCACAAACATTTCTCCTCTTGCTTTCATGTTTTTCTGAATTTTTGCCACTTTTTCATCAAAATAATGGCATTGCTCATTGTGCACGTTATACACATCATTCACTTTGTGCACTTTGTGTGCTGCTGTGCTTCAGCGACAGGCTCCCTGAACAATTTCCCCAGTGTTCCAAAATGCCTCTCAGCATTGATTCTTCTGCTTCTCTTTGGCATAAAAATTGGCAAATGTTTACAGCAGCCGTTTCTTAAATCGTGCAACACACAGTTTCAAATATTTATCAAAAACACGGAGAGAGGAGAGGATGAAGGGAAAGGTGGGAGGATGAAAGGAGAGATGAGAGGAGGAGTGGAGGGAGTCTGTGACTCAGGATGTGGCTGATTTATGCCTCCGACATGCGAGGTCACCGTGGAGACGTCAGAATACGGGACAAGGCGCTCCCTCGGCGAGCTGCCGTGCACGTACAGCAACGTGCACACACCTTAAACACACACGTGCAGATCTGCTTTTGCTCTTATTGGAAGAATCTCCATTGTTTGAATAAACACGACAACAGGAAAGACAAAAATAAAAATAAAAGCACAAACTGCTGCGGTCAGAACTAGAACTAGAAGAAAAGGAGCTCAGACACTATTTATTGTTTAAAAAAAATCTAAAAATTAAGTTTTAATGAAAGCCAAACTTACCCATGGTGCTTTGTTGCGTCAAAGCGTCTTCGTGTTTGAAGGAGTGGTTGGAGAACTGGGAGCTGTGGTGAGTTGGAGTGTGACTGTAATTACTGGCTCCGTCGAACGCAACTGTGCCGTAACCTGAAAAACAAAAATAAAATAACTGTGAGTAAGGTCATGCCTTCCACCCAAAATCACAAAAAATTAAAAATAAAATTAAAAAAAACCACCCTTCAGGAAAACAGTTGATAAAATAAAGCAGTTTTTTTTAAATCAGCTTTATTCATTATTATTTATTTATAAAATGAATTAAAAAAAGCTAAAAACTGTGCAACGTGGGTAATGTTATATTTTTTACACTGAAATTTTTTTGTACTTATTTTTTCTGTGTAAGTGCTGAGAATGTGTCCAACAGATATCATTTTTTGTATCCGAATTTAATAAAAAAGAGTGAAGTCAAGTAAATTCATCAGACTGTTCTTTTCAATGTGGCTGACAGCTGACTGTCCATTTTTTTCAAATTTTTAAGAAGTTTGTTTTACAATGAAGCCTGGGAAACATAAAACCTCAGTATCAATAAATTAAACTTTTAGAACAATATGAGCAGCATTATGAGCCACAAACCAGAGTTTTTCCATGGAATCAGTTTTAAATCATTTTGAAGGTGCTTCTTGACATTTAGAAAAGATGTATTATTATATTATTATTATTAATATTACTATACATTTAACATTCAGCAACTTGCACCAAACTATGCAACAAGTCAACAAATCCACACCAGTGATGACCATTTAACCATTGTTATCTATTTTTGTTTGTTTGTTTTTTTGGACGGTGTAAACAATACCTCAGAATGTAGAGCCAGATTTCAGTGAGATCCTGTTGCCAGATGGACCTTGGATCAGTGATTTGAAAGTGATTATTATTGTTTTCTTCAAGGCTGTGAGAAAGGTTTTCATTTATTTTATTCTTAGTGTTTCAAGAAATGACCTTATGACATCACAGAGATGTGCAGAATTTATCTTTGTAATGCTCAAAATTGTGGATTTAGTTTCTGTTTGTGTTCTAATGTCACAAAGACCTACAGACCTGAGTTTAAAGGATCGTCTCTGTCAGCTGGCGATGGTAGTAAGAGTTGATATTATTACCGTGGCGGAGGTGTGCGCTCTCTGAGTGCTCCTTCTGCTTTTAGAATTTGGACAAATTTGTGAACACAGAAAATTTTGGAGTCCCATAATTCCTGAGTCCAGGATTTGCTGAGCAAACTCAGGTGCCTGAAAAAAAAAAAAAAAAAAACAAACAAAAAATTCCTCTTTCACTTTACGATTACAGCACAGGTTTTGCTTTGATCTCATGCTCTACTGATGTCACAAAGATTTGATGGCGATAAAAGTCAACTGGAGGAAACAAGTGAAGATTGAATGGATCTGCCTCATGCTGGAAGAACAAGCAAAAGCACTTTGATTTGTAAGATTTACAACAGAAAAACTAACTGTAAAGTCCAAAATCAACAGATTTTTACAGGAAAGGTCAGAAGAACAGGCTTTGTTCATCAAGCAAATAAATAAAGATAAAAACAATAATGTGACAGAGTTCTTAGATTCTCCATCAGTAACGTCACACGTGCTGCATCTAAAAGTCACTCAACTTGTCGCCACAAATACTTCAGGCGTCAACACAAATTAATGTTCATGTAGGAAGATGACAAAATTATTGTTTTGTGATCATTTTAAAAATTATTTTAGATTATTTAATATCCATCCATTCCGTAATTTCATTCCCTGTCAGACCAGAAAATCGCTAAGGTGCCCTTGAGCAAGGCCCATAGGCAACAAGTTGTTGTCAGTTTGTAGTTGAGAACCATACATTACAGTGTGCTGACATTAGTGTGTGTGTGTGTTCGATTGAATGGGTGAATATGAGGCTTCATTGTAAAGCATTTTAAATATCAACATCAGATGGAAAACAGCTTCAGAAAAGCAGTTATTTACCATGTACACAGGGCCGAAAACAAGAGGCAAAAACCCCCATTAACCCCCCCCCAAACGTGCTACAACATGCAGAATGAACAAAATACCAACATGACTCAAACAACCATAGTCAGGTTTATAAATCTGTGAGCACTCGTCCAAAAACTACATGTTGAACAATATTTTTGTTGTTGTCAGTTGATTCATTGAGAAATATCTCCAACAACAGTCATGAAACGTGAGCTCTGTCCTCTCTTTCCTCTTCTAAGTACTTTATATACAGTATTTTTTTGTGAGGTGCTACTTAAATGTGAGTAGGCAAGGAGTGCTGGTGGTACCTGTACCATTCCAGTCCCTACAGTCCAAAACATGTATCATTCCAGTCCATGCAATTCTGTACCTGTGCCATTCCAGTTCATGCAATTCCATGCGTGTGCCATTCCAGTCCATGCAATTCCATACGTGCACCATTCCAATCCATGCAATTCCATACATGTACCATTCCAGTCTATGCAATTCTGTACCTGTACCATTCCAGTCCCTACAATCCATGTATCATTCCATATGTACCATTCCAGTCCATGCAATTCTATATTTGCACCATTCCAGTCTATGCCATTCCATACATGTACCATTCAATCCATGCAATTCCATACCATTCCAATCCATGCAATTCCATACGTGTACCATTCCAGTCCATGCAATTCCATACGTGTACCATTCCAGTCCATGTAATTCCATACTTGTACCATTCCAGTCCATGTAATTCCATACGTGTACCATTCCAGTCCATGCAATTCCATACGTGTACCATTCCAGTCCATGTAATTCCATACTTGTACCATATCCAGACTTGTTTATTTAGTTTTTGAGAATATATGCATCAAGATGAAATTTTGTCAAATTTGAACTCAACATTCCTACCTTATGATCTCCCAAAATGAATGGAAATTCAGTCATAACATGGGTCTGACTCCCCGTCAAAATTTCTAATAATTCCCAGAACATCTGTCCTAAACCAACATAATCCCAAAGAAAAACCCTAAAAATTAACAGTGATCATCTGTGTGTGTGTAAAGCATTTCTGTCCGGACACACACACACACACACACACACACACACACACACACTGCTGTTAGGAGGAGACACCTCAGACCAGACCTGAGTCATGACGAACACTGACCCAGAGGCCACGACACACTCCCATAAATCACCTACGTGCACTGACACACACACACACACACAAACACACATTAATTAAAAAGCACCACTTTCACCGGCTCTGCTTGGCAGATCTCTGTGTGAGACGAGGGCGGAGAAAAGACCTCATTAAACGTCTCCATTTATCTTCCACTCACCCCCGTCTGACTCTCTCTGCTGAGCCTGTTGTTGCCTTGAAGTCCAGCACTGAGGTGACAAGCGATGACGTTGATTTCTATTCAACTGGAAAACCCAAAGTTTGGAAATACCCCACTTTACCATTTCACCTTTATCTGTTCTGCTCTTTGATAACTTTAAAGTCGAATCGTCTCCACCAACCAGCTGAGGAGGGAGGAGGTTACGGCGCTCACCCGTGTCTGTTTACTGATCTGAAAACAATATGAAGAAGAAAAAAATGCTGGATTTTGATTAAATTTATTGGGGAGATGATGCACTGGATAGAAAGAACACTGAAGGTGACTCACTATTTTTCCCTTTGATGTCTTTATGATTCTTGTCCTATGATGTATCTCGGACCTGATGCCTTCTGTCTGGTTGGTAGATGTAATGCAGGTTGGTTATTATCTTGCTGAGTGACTTTAAAGTTTACTTTCTTGCTGACGGAGGAGGACGGAGGTCATGTGATCACCTTTGTTGGCTTTCAAACACTATGAGCCCTATCTTGATGTTTTATAGAGTGTGGTCTCATGTATACGGCGCACGTGAATTTGGGGCGTGTCCAACTAACATTTATGATTTATACATCGTGAATTTTGGGTGCAAATTTCGCAAAGGGGCTGTAAATTAATGGTCCAGTTCAGGCACACTTAGTACACCGTCACTCTGATTGGCTGTTATTGCCTTTAATGGTATTTGTGCTTTGTAGTTTATTAAAACAGACTCTGTTAGTGAGCTACTAACAGAAACAGGAAGAATTTCACCAGTTTGAAGTGCAGAATTGCATTTTTTTTAAAAAGCTGAGGCTAACAATAGCATCTTCTTGGATTCTCAATGCTGCTGCTACAAAGCAGGTGGATCATAAAAAGCGGACATTTGACCAATCAGGGGACAGAGTGCTCGTATTCAGTTGTTCCTTACATACTTTGGTTTGCTGAGAAATACTGCCACAGGAAAGCAAACTGAGACACGTTGGGGAGCACGCACCGCTTCGTGTATGACGCCACAGAACCGCCTTGGGTCCTGAAGACAACCTACGAGTCTACGAGTATCTGATGCAGCCAAGTGACATGTGGGCGTGTCCTTGACCTTCTGCAGCCAATGGGGTGTTCAACACTCAGGATCATGCACAGAGAAATGCACCACATGGCCAAAACTGTTGAAGTTGTAAGTGATCCTCCTTATCTGAGTCTCCCTAAATAACCGCTTGTTTAACATAAAGTCATTCCAGTGGTACCCAAAGACAATCCGAAAAAACCTAGTACCACATACATCTGGTCGTTACCTTACATCACTAAAGACTTGGACCTTCATTCTCCTGCATATAGATATCTGCAAGATATCAGCATCACCATACACCTCTGTGCAGCGA
Organism: Thalassophryne amazonica; assembly: GCF_902500255.1. Lineage (NCBI taxonomy): Eukaryota > Metazoa > Chordata > Actinopteri > Batrachoidiformes > Batrachoididae > Thalassophryne > Thalassophryne amazonica. The sequence goes on along the minus strand of NC_047110.1, from coordinate 108,876,841 downwards.
CCACCACAAGCTCAAAGCAAACTGAACCACTATAAAAATGCAACATTTTGACCTCTGGTCCAGACCATAGGAATGAACTATTAGATGTGAACACGCCCTGAGACAGGAGCACCAGCAACTGGAGTGAGATGGTAGACTCAGAAATAAGAGGTTTTCTGCAATAGGAACAGATTCTATGTGCAAAGCATCAAAGCAGCAGCAGCCGTCCACCACAGCACCCTGAGGTGAAGCATTCGAGTGCCTCCTCCCCCTTGACCACCTGATCCGTTCTCTTGTATATCCCAACAAGTGACAATAGGATCAGCTGGAAACTACCAATGACACATGCACATGTGCAGCTTTGCACTGGATGGAAGACACACACCCTTTTTCTTTTTCTTTTTTAAACAGTCACAGATCATCATTTGATGAGGGTTTGTGGCTGTGTTGTCTTTGGGGAGACCTGGCAAACTGTTTATATCTTAACCAAAATTTTGTCAAATATGAACTCAACATTCCTGCCTTATGATGTCACAAAGCTCTGATGACTCTTAGAAAACAAAGTGTCAGATTTCTGTTTGTTGGTGGACATAATGATGGTTGACCATTATCGCCCCGGCGGAGGTATTTGCCTTCCGCGTGCCCTTCGACTCAGTACTTAGTCCAATCATGAGCAGCAGCGATGTTAGCGGGTTATCACATCTTGCTACCGCAACACCAGAGCTGATAAGCAGCTTGAAGAAAGAAAAAAAAAAAAATTGAGGCTGTATAGTTTTGTACTTTTAAGCCATTTATGACAAAGCTGTCTGTTTTTTTTTAATTGTTTATGAGGTGACGTTTTCTGCAGTTGCAGGTCAACACGCCTGCAAATCAATCTGCAACTTTTTAGATATAATGAGTCCAAATCCATCTGTCAGTGAAGCTGAGTTTGTGTTTTTTGCTGCAGATGTGATGTTCTCCGAGTGACCCTGCAGCGCTATCAGACTCCAGCCTGCCGTTAGTTTGTTTGTGCTCATCCAGCCGCAGCCAGCAGCAGATAAAACAGGTTACAGGTCACCTCAGCACTTTATTTACAATGTTAGTCCCAAATGATCTGCTTCACAGGCAAGTTATTACTGATTAATAAGTTTGCAAACCACTAACACATTAATTACATTGGAAAAAACACAAGGACCAGCAAAAAAACACGCCCCTTTACATCAAGACTTCTCGTTCTTGACCTCTGTCACATTTCGACTCACTTCCATTTTTCCTGACAGAATTAACAGTTAATTAGAAAAGCCTGAAATCTGCAGCACTAAAAGTCAATTTCATGAATTAAATCACAAGAATTAAAAAAAATGCATCCAATTTTTTAGTGAAGAAAATTGTATTCAGAGAGAAACAACTTGACAATAATAAATGAGATTTGTTGTAATTCTGCAAAATTCTAATTTTTA